>NW_016690233.1:341988-400395 GCF_001604755.1 Lepidothrix coronata | reverse complement strand
AAAACCCAGCTTGTTGTGATCTGACTGTTGAGGGAAGAACAACACCTTTGTCCCAATTCAGTCAACTCAACAGTCAGATCACAACAAGCTGGGTTTTTTTGTGACAAAGGCATTTGAAACAAAGGAGCCATTTTTGAAACTGGAAGAAAATTATTTTGTGGCTTGCATGCTTTAATAAATCCAGGTTTTCATTCTTTTCTTTTCTGCATCCCCATGCCCCACCATCCCACCCCTCCACTATTGTAATGTATCCTAAAATGACATAGAAGAAATAGCATCTCTAAAATCCTGCATCATCCCTATGCACTACAGCAGCTTACGCATTGCCTTCTGTTTCAAACATTTCATTGCGTGTTTTTAAAGAATGTTGTTTTGTACTGGTAGATCAATGAATAGTTGAATCAGTTGAGTGTGCTTGTGATAAAAAACATCTTGTCTCCCTAAGAACAGAACAGCAGAAGACTCCTTATGTATTATAATTTGGTAGGTGTTGCATACTTACGTCTGTTTAGCAAAGTGCAAGTTCAGATGAGACTTGCTGATTCTTAGGAGACTCTGCTTTTCTCTGACTGTCTTAAAAAATGTGGGCTACCGCACTGCCAAACCAAACCAGTGGAGTCTAGAAATATCTTTTGACTTGTTCAATTCTCATAATTTGCATGTCATTTTAAGCAATCATTTCAACTAAAACAAATGCAAAACTACATTGCTCTAGCAATTGACTTATCAAAGCTAATAGAAGCTCAGAGACAGGAAGCCTGTGATTTTCAGGAGTGAAATCATGTGACAGCATCAGATGCTGTATGTGTCACTCTAAACAAAAAATGGACAGAAAATAATCCTGGGAAAGCACCAAACAATGGAAAAACTGTGCAACAGAATGAATTTGTTAACTTTCCTGCTGGTTCACTGATAATACAGTAAAACGTGTTCTGCTAGTGTAAAAACCTGCTACAGCTGAGCACATAACAAAGTGCCTACGAATCCTTTGCCTGCTCAGCTCTTGAGACAGGGCTTTATTAACCATGGGACAGCATCATATTAGCTGCACTGACGCGTGTGAACCCAAGAATTTCCTTTGATCAAACATCTTTCTGTTGCTCTTGGTGAGGAATTACAGCCCCTTCGGCTAAGCAGAGAACTTGTACTTGCAGTTAATCTGTGATCAGCTATTAACCAATTAAAAAAAAATCTGTTCAATTATACAGTTAGGGCATAAGAACTATACAGAGTCAGGTGAGCTTTATTTTTCCCAAGGGGTCATTTGAAGTCTTAGCAGAAAAATTGCAAGAAGAACAAGCTTGGGTTGCCTGGAGATCAAATCTTGTTGGATTTAATGCCCTCTGGCTCATGAGACTACTTTTTTTTTTTTTTTAAATGAACATCTGCTCAGCCTTCTTGATTGGAAAACTTCTTTTATTTAAAATCCTTTGCTGGTAATGCAGGGCAAAGGACTGTGTGAAATATGTTACTCTCATACAATGCAAGCTTTGGGAAGGAGGTGTGAAGAGTAAACTCCAGAATAAGGTTTACTGGAATACTGAGAAGGAAGCCAGGTGGTGAGAATCCAAGCAGGAAAGAAGGATAAAGTAGAGAAAAATAAAATGAAAAATGAGCCTGATGTAAAGAGATGTGGATAATGTTTATGTTAGCGCAGGACTGTGGCTGTGGTTCAGGTTTAACATCCTCAGCATCCGTCTAACGTGATATGACCTCGAGTATTGAGCAATGCTATACTGTTGGATTTGCCAAGCCTGAGCCGGAGGTGGAAATGCTGCTTGTTCCTGCCAGGCAGTGGAAAGAGAAGTCTGACAGCAGAGGCTGCAGGAGCAGCTTCCCAACTCACTTCTTATGGTATGTGGGACCGAATGAGCACTCCTTTTCAAGGCAAAGCAAGCATTTTGGTGGCAAACTGACCTGTTTGACTTTGCCTTGAGGCAAACTATGAATATGTTTACACTAGTGATTTGGCTCACATCCAGCTTAAGTATCTGACACATTCCCTGAAAACCTTCTCCAGTTGCCTTGTGGTGGTTAAGCTCTCAGGGCAGTCTCGCCACAAGAGACCCGAACTCTCCCATTGAAACTAAACCAGGACTTCCACTTTGGGAGCATTCCCATTCAATTACTGAGTCTTGTGCGAAAGACATTGGTTTCTTTAAAGTACCTCTCAGCTGTAATCGAGTGAGCAGTTCTCATCCACTTTAGCATAAAACCGGTGAAGACCCCCACACCAGTTTTTTTAGCTTGAAACATTTCTGGCAGTTTATTCCAGGGTGCTGTGTCCTATTTCCCTGAAAAATGTGAGCAAACACTTCTCAGCTTTCTGTTACAGCTGAGAGGCCCTTCAAAAAGATAGTTTCTAGCATTACAGTAGGTATAGTACTTACTACATAGGAGTGAATATATATGAGTGAAACTAATCCATTGGGCATGGTGTTTTTTACGTGTCCTAATCTGTCTGCAGATCCTCAGGCTGAGCACTCCATCTTGCTTCAGACGGGTACAGTCACAAACATAAAAAGGAGCCTGGGAAATAGGAGAAATACAGGAGGTGCAAAGACTGGAATTGAAAACAATTGACAGTGTAAGCATGTGAAATTGCAAATTGTTAGAGCAGATTTAGGAGGTGCAATATACTGTGGTCCTCATGACTATATCTATAGGAAACTGTGTACCTGTGAGATCTCCCTCCCCTCTCTGGTGATATTGTACCTAGAATTACTTCACAGGCATTTTTAGTCCAGTTGTCCCTGCCTTTTTGTTCTTCACCTCACTTCATTGGCTTCTTGGAGCACCTGAGAATAAATAGGAGGAACTATTTTGGGTGCACATCAACTGCAACCCAGCATTTAGTCCCAGGGACCAGATTGGAGCTACTCCAGCATCTGTATAGGGTGTTTTGTTTAAAAACAAGCAGCCTTTCCCCAGCCTATATGGTTTCAATTTCAAGTGCTTGGCAGGACTTTTTTCCTTGGCAGAGGCACTTCTGTTGGTCTCTGCTCTGCACTGATGTAGCTGTACCTTCAGCAGTAGTTCTGTATTTTGCTTTTCTGGGGAAAGATACTGAGATAGAGAGATTAAAGGGCAGGACCAAACCCAAAAATATTATTTATACCAAGTCCTGTCTCCACAGCATTCTGTGTCATCCTGCTAACTCAGTCATTGATGTCTTCTGATGGTGCATAAGAGGGAAAGGCAGCTTCTGTAAAGAAGGCTTGTTTAGGACTGTGTGCAATCAGCTATCAGTTTCACAAACACAAGAGTTATTCCTTAGCATATGTACGCCATCTGCCATGTGTGCCCATATTGTATGTCTATGTCTGTCACAAGTGAACCAATAAGTTTCCTAGAACTCCAAAATCATAACACTGTTGGGGTCAGCATATTGAGCAAGTGCTTCTGTGGCCAATTACAGATTGCACTGATAATGAACAGAAGTTTTCCGCTGTTTTTATATTCTTCTTTCTCTTTTTAGTTATCTTATCTATTTGAAAAATAAAGATAAATCCCCACCTTTCATTGTCTTCCAGGATGACTTTGGTATTGAGATTTGTCCATGGTGTAGCAACACCATTTGTAACTACACTCATAATACTTGCACAATCATGTGGGCGTGCAGGTGATATGAATTGGGCCCCTTAGTATAACACTGACCTGTGGTCATGGAAACGGTAGTCCTCCTCCATAGCTCTGGTAGGCAGTTATAAGAGCAAATCTCTTATTCCCTCTCCCACTCTGATTTCACAGAGAAATTTCCGTATCAACATTGACTTGGATGTGTGCCATCAAACAGGTTGTGCCTCTGAAACACTAAGATCAATGCGGAGTT
Source organism: Lepidothrix coronata (assembly GCF_001604755.1). Lineage (NCBI taxonomy): Eukaryota > Metazoa > Chordata > Aves > Passeriformes > Pipridae > Lepidothrix > Lepidothrix coronata. Next base: position 396,563 of record NW_016690233.1, on the reverse strand, counting down.
TGTTAATTTTGGGCTTGCTAGGCCTTCATACTGTCAGTGTTAAAGCAGCCTGAGGAGAACAGATGGGCTGAAGGAGGAAAAGAGGAGTTCTTCCTGAACCATGTGAAGAAGGGAGAGGAGTGGGAAAAGGAAAGGAATGGTTGTGCTCCCAGAAGACAATATGGAAAACAGGACATACCAGAGCGCAAATTAAGACAAGGCCACTCAATCTACTCCCAGCTCTTTCATGCAGGCTACAACATTATCTCCAAGAATCTGAGACAGTCACGTTCTTCTTTGAACCTCATTTGTCCTGACCAACATGTGCTATATCATACAAGTTACTGCCTCAAGGATAAGATCAATTCACGTTAATGAACTATTGTATCTGCTGCAAGTATTCTGGAAACTTGTTTTATTTATTTTCTTTTAGAAGTTTTTCTATCACTTTACACTTATGGGGTAAATGGTAGGACTATAAAAAAAAAAGTATGCTCACTTTTCTAAGTAGAGACACTGAAGGAAGAAGACTTTGTGTTGCATTTTGTTAAGAATAAACCCGTTATGGCAGTCCTGTCAATCATCCTGTCCTAGTTTGTATTTCTCCTGGCTCTGCTTTGTTGTTCTTCCCCTGGGTTATGTTGTTACAGGAAGAGTTTCCAATGGTTTTCATATGTCTTCTTTCTTTTGTCTTTCCACGTTGTCTTCTCCCGCCTTTCCAGTCTGCTGCTATCAAATCTTTACCAGTATCCTTTTCTGTTTGAGACTGGGCACCTAAAAGAAAGTAAACATTTGGTAGGACCAAGCAGGAAATGGCCGAGGGAAGGAGAACACCAGAGCACCTTGTACTTCCTTTGTCACTCACCTTTTCCCTACTTGGTTGAGAAAGTACATTTTGTGTAATTACCACATAAAAATGGTTCCTGTACCGTGCTTCATAGGTCTTGCTCACTAGCTAGTATAACTTCATTGACCTTCAGACCATTCTTTCCACCTTTACCTTTTGCAGATCTTCATCACCTTTTTTTCTTAGTCATGTTAGAGTCGTGGTTGTGTTGCTGTATCCCTCCTTTCTACGATTCTCCCTGTCACCAAACTCTATCATAGCTTTCTTTCTCCACTGCCTATAGAAACAGCGCTTGATTTTGATGCTACTTGGAGTTATCTTAAGCTACAGTAGGGTGAAGTGAGTCTTAATGCACTTTTACAGTTGTTCACAACCCTTGTTAATAGAAACTAAAATTTGGTAAGATACTTGTGAGTCTTCCAAGTTGAAGAGTCAACTGGTAGCTGCTGGTACATAGGCCTGTCTGGATAACAGATTTGGGAAGATACCCTAAAGTGATGTGGGGGTTTTTTTACCATGTTGCCATTCAAAACTTTTCATTAAAGAAGGGCTTAAATCTGTTTCAACCAAAACATGGAGTTTGCAGTATATATTGGAGAAACTTAAGAAAAATTTTCTGGTTTCCATGATAAAATAGATTATTTCTTCCCCTTCTCCTCACTCCAGGCATCGGAGAAACCAGAACAATCTGCCCTGCATATGTCCTTCTGGGCAGAAAATGCATAACCGGAGATTCCAGCAAGGTCATGTACCTGGAGTTGTCCTGATTTCCTTCCTCCTGGGATGTAGAACATCTTACTGAGCAGCAAATAGGAGATGAAATAGTAGGCCATGAAGTTTGCAAAAAAACTGCAGTGGGATTTTAGGTCCTTCTGTCCACTGATTAAGTATGTTGCTCATTTATTGTGGTCCCTCTGCAGACTGCAGGACTCCAGGCAGCTAACAGCTGGTGCATAACACTTGCTGTAGGATGCCCTTGGTTTCACAAATGTCATGCTTTGTGACATCATCTAACTGGCTTACTGCATGGGAGATCATCATTCTTGAATCCTGTGTTAGGGAACAGTTTGTCTGTAAAACCGCAGAAGGAAATGCAGAAACTCATGTATCCTACTTGCCCTACTCTTGCATGACTGTGTCTCAGAGCTCTGTGGAAAAGTTGTCATTCCCATGCTGAAGTAATTTGGCGCAATGTTGAGAAAATGGCACCACATGGAGTAATTTTTTGTTAGATCAGTATGAATTGTGTCTGATCTTCACCAGGTTCCTGGATAAATAAATTGCTTTATGCTCCTTTAGCCTGAAAGCTGAGTTTGGCCTTAGACCTGACACCTCTGGTGTCCTTGTCTTAACTTCCTTTTTTTTTTTTTTTTGGGTGGGGAGGGGTGTCAGTTAGCAAACTAAATCTCAAAGTCCTTAGTTTTACATGCTTTCAGGCTGATGCTTGGTGTGAGCCTGTATTAATCTGATGGCTGAGTTCACTCTGCTTGGTCCAAGCAAATATAATGGTAGATGGAAAGGTAGGGAAAAGGATAGAGCAAGCATCTCTGGTGTAATTCCATTGGCATGGCAGATCTGCATGTGACCCACTGATAGAAAGATGTTCCTTCCCCGCAAACTACTGTTTGTTAGGAATTGGTAGGGCTCTAAAGGAAATCTAGACTTCAGTTAATTTTTGTGGCAAGGGAATACATCCTCTTTGCCTTTTAACTTGTACTCTCCACTCATCTTCAGGCAATGAGGTGGAAACCAAGAAGGGAAGGCAAATGCGCATCAGTCATTCACTTTTGAAAATAGTAATTTTGGTTTTTTTCCATGAAGCTTCTGCAGTAATTAGTCTGGGAGCTAACCTGACAGCATATTTGGATTTTATGCATCTAGCCTTGTAGGATTTATTCTAAACTTGATGGAATGTTGCTATGAAGTGTGATGTTTTATTTAGAACAGACTTCCTTGCAATTCAAGCTGTTGTACAGCGTGTCTGGAAGCAGAGCAAGTGGGCCAGAAACTTTGCACTGCAAACCATGTAGACATGTATGAGCCACCCAGATAATGCTGCTGTTCTCCTAGGTGAACTCAGCAGCCAAATGAAAGTTCATGAGAGATGGCTAAAAATTATACCATTTTATAATATATGAAGGAGGGGGGCGGAGGAAGTTGCTGTGGGTTGAAGGCTGTTTTCAAGTATGACACTTCATTTTTAGCTGATATGTCATCTACTCTGTTCTCTTCGGTGTAAAATACACTTTCCTCAATATGTAAGGTGAGCTTGTTAAGAGTGGAAACACTATAGATGGAGACAACACTTGGATACTTTAATTCTATTGAATTTAGGCATCTGACAACATTTCTAGAAGTTTACAGTTCTCTGGGGTGTGGAAAGCTTCCTGTGTTTTTTAACTTCTTATTTATTATTAGAAATAGAATGTACCCAGCAAAGTCTTCACTGGTAACCTGAAGTGACTTCATGTAGTTTTGTCCTCCACATCTTTCAACATTGTAATAGAGCAGAGCTAATAGAAATTGGTAAAAGTATTACCACAGTTCTGCATGCAAAGCGTGTCTGTATGCATGAACATCTACTTTGTTGAATTTCTGGGATATAGTTTGCTTTGAACAGTCAGGTAGAGAGCCATAGCCTTCTCTTTTAAGGGTCAGAGATCAATCATAAAAGGTGGAGATGCTTCTACAACTCTGAATTCTGGTTTGATGTTATCTTCATTAAACTAGGTTATCACTGAACAAAAATCTGTGGAGGAATTGCATTGTGTAGACTGAATTGGGTGGTGTTAGAGGTAACTTGCCATGTGAGACTTGATAAGTGACTGCCTCTTACAGGTATTGCAAGACCCTCTTGATCCTTTGTTGTTGTGTATCAGGGATGCTATTTACCATTTTAAAGAGGCAGTAATGGTGCTAAGGTAGAACTACAAAATTAGAGACTTTCAAAGCATTGTTCTGTAGGTTGAGAGAAAGTGGGGGTTTTGTGCTCTCCCACCCCCCAACTCTGCTTTTAAGCTTTTATTCAGGGCTCTTTTTATTGCTTAATTGTGTTGTATGTGCTCATGCTTACAGGACTAAAATTCAGTTAAATTTTACTTCACATCTAGCCTTTCCTTCACTCTCCTAGTGAAATACTGAAATGGAAAATGTCAACCAGTGATGGAGATAAGGAAGGGAAAAAATTTTATAACCTGTGACAGTGTGACTGAAGTCAAGTCTTGCTTATTAACATCATCAGTTAAGTGTGACATTTTGTTCCAAGACTTTCTTCTAAAGAGTGTTTTACGTTGAATACAGCCTCATCATGGGCACATGGAAATGAAAATATCCTTTTGTACTGAGATGAGAAACTAAGCTCACACAAAACAGGCATCCACTGTTGATCTTTGAGGTGAGTCCTAGCAGTGGCTGCATCCACTGGTGTCAGGCAAAGCAGCTTCTGAGCCAAAATAAAGTGCTTTTGCACTCCATGGAACTGCTGTTTGAGGCAATCTGTTCTTGGGAGCTTTTTCAGCAATAGAGCCATTTCCCAGGATGCATTCTGAGTTGGAGAAGTCTGAGCAGTATTCTTGCTATGGCATTCAAAGACCTATAAATGACTGTGCTGCAATTGAGATGGTTGAAGTTCCTCTGGTTTTACTAGGTTTTTTAATACACTTGAAGGGACTTTTATGCCACCTTTGGGCATGAATGCAAGCTGGAAGATGCAGATAGGTATATATCTATTCCATGGATAGCCTGATAAACAATACTTGCTGAGAATTAGAATGGCTTACCAAACTGGAGTCCTAGAGTTGTTGGGGATTTATTTGTATCTGGGGGTTTTGTGTGCTACATTGATACTGGCAGGACTCTTGGAGACTCTCATTTTTGAGTTGTACAACCCTTATAATGATTTGTTTATGGTCAAATTGTATGGTGGAGGCTTCTGAGTGAGAGTGGAGGGGAGAGATAAGATAGAGCGAATGATTTTGTTCCGTCCTAAAGCTGAACTTGTTTCTTGAGAAACACTAAAAAGTATATAGGAATTTAGTGAGAAGTTGGTAGGTCTTAAACTGATAAAAGATCAGGGACTTGGGCACCATATCTGTTGTATCTCTATAGCACTATAGTACTATGAGTACTTGGGTGTAACTCAGGTTATCTGAGATCTTCCCATAAAAGTGACCATGGGGGAAGCAGAGAATCAAAGGCTGAAAGAGACATGAGAGTATCTCCAGTCCAACCTCCTGCCCACATCAGGGTCAGTTCTGTGGTCAGGCTTCTCAGGCCTTCATTCAGCTGGGACTTGAAACCTCAAAGAATAGACTGCACAGTCTCACCGGGAAACCTGTGCCGCTGTCTGACTGTCCTATTCAGGAAAAATTTTTGCCTTGTATCCAGGCTGAACCTCTCCTGTTTAGGTTTCTGCCTGTTGTTTTTCATCTTCCTGCCCTACGCTGCTATGAAGAATCCATCTAAGACTTCTCAATGATGTCCCTGTAGCACTGGAGGTGCTGTTACGTCCCTCCAAAGCTGTCTCTGCCTGGGGCTGAACAAGCCCATCTCCCCCCACCCCTCCCCTGCCATCTCAGTGGCCTCTGCTTAACTCTCTTCAATTTATTGGTGTCTTTTGTGTATTGCTGGAGCCTCAAACTAGACAGTGTCTAAATATGGCCCAGAGTGCTGAGCAGAGGAAGATAATCTCTTCCTTCAATCTACTTACTGGCTGTGTTTGTGTTCATGCAGCCCAGAGTGCTGTTGTCTGTCTTTGCATACTGCTGGCTTGCTGCCAGCTTGCTGTCCTGCAGGACCTCGAGGGACATTTCATAATGTGTGTCAGCTATTCTTCCCCTTTCTAATTCTAGTTATTGCAGATTGGTGTTTGAGATACAGAAGCACTAACATTCCCTTCAGAAAAAAAAAAAAAAAAAGAGGAATATACAGAGGCAAAACTCTTTTGCTGACGTAAGGCTCAAGCCTATTGTCCCTCACAGATTAATACATGCAGGTTTTTGAGGTAAATGAGGAATAGGTGGTGACCCAGGATACTGCTGGAAAGAAAAGTTGCAGCCTGAAATCAACATCATGATGGTGGCATTCAGAAAACCATACTTTGAAACTGTAACAACTAAACTTAAAAATAAATTACTGGGCTTTGGGGTTTTTTGGTAATCTAAGGATCCACATAAACAAAGTTCTATATTCAGCCTACTCATATTAATGGTTCCAACAATTTTTCTCTTCAGCACAGATACTCTTTCTTTATAATTGGAATATAACCCTTCTAAGTGTTTGCAATATGCCAGCTTGCAAAACGAATATTGTGAAGGAAACTACCTTGGGTTTATATTTTACTCTGAAAATATGGTGATTTATATTAAATAACACAACTTTTCAGCTGTATCTTCAGCTTTCTAGAAGACAAACAAAGCAAACTCTGAGCTTCAAATAAAGAGGTGACTTTTAAGGCTTACTCTTCATTTCTCTGAGCTTCCAGCAACTGTTAACCTTTCAGATTGATGCATGTTTTACTGTACTACCAAAAAGATCATAGAGTCACAAGAAATTCCAATAGTTGATGTTTATTTAAGGACAGCTTCAGTTATATTTTGAGGCAGAGTTTGCAATAGTTTTGCAGTTCTATGTGATTACGGTAGTACTGCTTCTCTTCCAAGAAAAGCTGTGCTTAGTTTTAGGAGGGAAAACTGCTGTCTTGTTTAAAATAAACTGGATGAAACAATTGGCAATTAATTGGTATGTGGGTGTGGTGTTGGAGGGAGAAGGAAACTGCTTTGTAGAAGTGGTGTGGTACAGGATAAAATCCTGCAAGCCGAGAACTTGAACGTATGGGACATCCAAACTGTGTCCTTGCTCCATCATTCTCAATCTAGAGCCTTACAACATGGATCACTCTCTTCATGCCGAAGAGCAGACTTCAAACATTGAGTCAAGAGGTTTTCTATAGTGGATCTGTATTGTTGGTGCAAGCTACTTCTAGAGAGTTGGTGGAAGATAGCTGACAAAGTCAGACATACTTGTCTTTAGACTTACTTTAGCTGCATGACTTAAAATCAGAAAAGGCTGAAAATCTGACTACAAAAGGATAAGAAAAGTATCTTGTAGGTACCTTAGTGAGAAAATGTGTGCATAGCATGAAGCTGGAACATTTTCTGAAGCTCTAGAAAAACACAGCTAAAGTTCAGACAAGTAAAACCATATAAAAGTGCAAATTTGGGCTCTGGGTGGTGAGTGGATGCTATTTCCAATAGGTTGCTCCCTACGGGGCACCTGCTGGCTTTAGGTGTCCCACTGAGAGTCTGGCACTTTTTGACAAAAGTGATATTTGAGAAGTGCATGAAGGAGGCTGGAAGTCAAGTCCTTCTCCCTGACCAAAAATGGAGGGGTGGGGGAGGGAGGAGGGGATGGTTTGTTTGTTTTCTGTTGTCTTTTTTCTAAACCCATCTAATACAATTGACTTTTTGGGTAAACTCTGAAGTGTTGATGGAACATGTTATCCCGAGCTATAGCTGCTCTTCCTGTTTACTGAGATGCTGGAAGTAAAGTTTCACTTACGAGAAATCTGTTATATGTTGAGATAAAGAGACTGGTGGAAATTTGGTCTTGTGGCTCTATAGGTTTATGAATAGTTGAACTTAATCAGCTGTGAATTGTGGTAACAATCTTTCTAAAGAGTTTAAACACTGTTTTCTTCACAGAAAATCTTTGCTGAATTCCCCTAGAGATTCACTTATGGAGATATATGGGAATAGGGAATCCTGCCCTCCAGTCCTACTTGTTTGAAGATGACTGTAAATTCTCAACTTCTGATTTGGCTTCCCAGTCTAGCCTGGATGCAAATAGCTTAGTGCCACGTGTATGTGTGTCCACAAAAGTGAATTGTTGCAAGAATCGCAGAGCACAGCACTGATTTTTTATCTCTACTTAGCAGAGTACAGCATTTAGAAAGCCTGTCTACCACACATAAAAAGTAAACTTTTTACCTTATGAACCAAGACAGCAACATAGATTCTCTGTGCATCTGCTTGAGCTGGAAGTCTTGCCTCTAGGTCTTGAAGCCTTCTTGTTAACAGAGTCAGGTGGAATTTGATTGCGTTGAGCCCCAGTGGAAACTGATTTTGAGGCCATGGCCTTCCTATGGACCTGGTTATTATCTGGGCTTGTGCTATAGGGAACTGGCTGTTGAACATGCAGAGTGAACTATTCCTCTCCAAATTGAAAGGCTTTGGTATTGATTTCTGTGGCATCAGGACTTCAGCTGTAAAGTTTCTTTCTCATGACTTTTCCACACACATTTTAATTAAAAGGGAGAGAACAACAAAAATTATTCTTGTAATTCCAAGGGTGTGCTTTAAAAGAGATCCAAAATTGGCACTTTTATCCATTTGTCATGCTTGTTTTGTCACTTAGTTTTTTGCTCTTTCTTTGCAACCAGTGACCTTCCTTTGAGTTTAGCTTTCTGGGAAGAAGACAAGGGTGTATGAACAGCTTTTCATTCACTCATGGCCAGGCTTCGTGAACGAAGATTTGGGAAGGGCTCTACCCACGTTTGTTACAAGTGCGCTGGTGGCTAAAAAGGCCAATATGAGATAGACACGTCCGGTTGCAAAAGGCACAGCAGAAAGACTCCTTAGGTGGTATATTCTGCAAGACACGATTCTTTTTGCGTTGTCTTTTCTCCTCAAGAGTGATCCTGCGTGCTTTCTCAAAAGCATCAGCAGTGTTATAGATGGTGTGTCTCCAGACCTCCCAATTGGAGGCCAGAGTAGACCAGTGATGATGATCAATATGGCCAAGGCTGAGATGTTGTTTCAGGGAGTCCTTGTATCTTCTCTTCAGGGCTCCTCTCTTGTGGCAGCCAGTGGCAAGTTCACCATAGAGCAGGATCTTAGTGAGGCGGTGGTCCTTCATCCTTGAGACGTGTCCTGCCCAACATACCTGTTCTCAGCAACATGGCCTCGATACTTGTGACTGCTGCTTGTTCTAGAATAGATGTATTGGTCACATAATGTGACCAGTGGATGTTTAGGATTGTGCGGAGGCAGCATTGATGGAAGTGTTCTAGGAGACGCAGGTGGTGGCGGTAGATGACCCATGATTTGGAACCATATAAAAGAGTAAACAGCACTATGGCTCTGTAAACACTGATCTTTGTACTTTTCTTCAAGTGTTTATTTCGCCAAACTCTTTTATGGAGTCTTCCGAAAGCACTATATGCCTTTGCTAACCTGTTGTCTATCTCTCCATCAATCTTACCATCCAAGGAGATGAGGCTACCTAGGTAATTAAACAGCTACATTGACTTAAAATACAGTTTTTGAAACAGTCTAATTTTTAATGAACATTCAAAATGAATTTATAATTGGCTGTAGCTGGTAACTGTTCTTGCAGGGAGAGTATCTGGAGGCTCCATACCACACTTGGATGAACTGGTTCTGGAGTTCAAGCAAGTTGAACTTCTTTTCCCTTTAAAGCAGTAGTAAAGCAGCATAATTTTCAGCAAGTACCTTGATCAGAATCAAGAGGGAGCTGACCTTGGAGGCAGAGGCCAGCTCACACTTTTAGAAGGGGTTGATCTGACAGCTCGTGGCAATTCTGGTGTGTCCTTTATACTGATGCCCTTATGGGTCAAATTTTGTGTTGGAGCTTCCTTTGTTCAAGTTGATGCTAAAACACTGAGACTCAGCTGTGAGAATTTTTCACAAACTGTATCTTTTAAACAGCAAATTATTAGACTGGGGAAGGGGAGCAGGTTACATCCTCTCCAGTTTTTGCCTATCTCCTGCGCTCCCTGTGCTTTCTACAGTAGAAGACCTATCAAAAGCTTTATCAGGAAGTGTTAGGAGCCTGCCTACTGTGTTCATTAATGAACTCCCGGAGTTTGATGTTAGCATCTCTCTACCCTTGCAAGCAGGTGTCACTGCAGCCAGCACCAATTACAGCTGTATTCAGGGGACAGCAACATGATTCAGCCAGTCAAAACCAATATAAATGAATGAAGCTTTCACAGTTCAGGGATTATATATTTTTAGCAAGCTGTACATGATGTAATCCAACAAGATAGCTGCATTTTTCTGAACTTAAATGCTTGTTCTGTTCCTGTCAGCAAGCAATAACAGAATGTGAAACTTACAAGTTACAAAGGGGGAAGTGTATGAGAACAAGGTAGGGCAAGAAGATTGTTATCCCATCAGTGCTGATAGGTCCTGGAGAAGAAAATAGATTTGAGGTTCTCTAGATTTATAACTTTGTGACAAAAGAGGTCAAATTTCTTACGGCTTTCAGTACTTTTCAGCATGCTGCATGCAGTGCTAATGGAAAACAGGCTCTTAAATGATTTCTTTGCAGCTTTTACTCAGGTCTTTGTGTGTGGTTTGTACTAGTACAGAGCTTGAAAGTGTGGTCTTGTTCCCTTTAAGTCTTGGATTAAGCTGTCCCAACAGCAGACACATGTAGCAGTACCTGTTTTCTGGCAAGTAAAGAAATTAAAAATGTTTTATTACCTTTTACAGGATATCAAGTACAGTAACCTGAGAAGTCTGCATCTTTTAGTCAAATATCACTTGTAAGTGAATACTTCATTTCAGAAACATGAAGTAAAGAAGTGGTGACCAGGGAGAGTCTGCAGTACACAGGCAGAGTTATATTTATAATGTTTCTTCATTATTTCTTCCAGTTCTCCTCTACTGGGACTAACTAGTAATCATAATGAATATTAACTGTAGGACACCAGATCTCAGAACTGATGGGCAACCTGATCAACTCTATTTTAAGATCTCATATGTATCATTTAATATAGTTGGTCACCAGGAAAATTGATTACTCAATATCTCTTGTAGTGAATTAAATCAGGATCAATATTATCTCTTTGCTTACATTCTACTTTTACCCAAGGTCTCCAAGTGCTGTTGGAAATTCTGGCAAACAGAGGACTTTTAACAGCAGAGTGAACCGAGTGTCTCTTGAAACTGCCACTTGGAAACTGCTGTGAACCAAACAGGTATTTGAAGAACACAAGAAATTGTCTGGATGTTTCTTCAAGCTTTCTCACCTTTTTCTGTATTCTCATTCAAGTTTTTTACTTCTCTGAAAAGAGACATGGGTAGTATAGTCTGGCCAAAGTATGTGCACAGGCTGAAGTGTGAACAAATTATGTTTTTTCATTTTGTTTTTATTGACATGAGAGTTTTTTAACATCTTCCCCATGTATTTCCATAGATGTTTGTTTCAAGAGCCATTTAGACAACTGAAATATCACTTTTTTTTCTATTAGTAAATAAGTCTCAATTCTATTTCTACAGCACCAATATCCCCTCCAAAGAAGAGGTCATCAGTGATCAGCAGATTACAGCTCTAGCAACACAAACCAAACCATCACTATGAAGCACTTCCTGAGGTAACTGTTCTGTATTTTTTCAGAAGTGTTAAATTATTCTGATTACTTTAATGCTGCAGTGAGTTAAGTGTTTTTACTGTTACAAGTATTACAGAAGGTGTAAACTAGATCATAGAAGATTGCTTTCTGTTCACCTAGATCTCGCTATTTAATTAAAGCTATTTTAATTTAAATTTTCCTTTCCAGTTTTTTATAGAAGAAAAGAATGTGTCAACTGTCTTGTGGGATTGGAGCAGTGATGTATCAAATATGTGAGGGAAAAATAGGTGAAATAGTAATGTAGAACAGTGCTTGAAAAATTATGGGCATTTGCTTTCCCATTTTTGTGTACTGTCTGGATTTTTGGAGTGTTATTTGTGAAAGCAGAGAAGGGGAAATGCTTGGTGAAGAGGTGCAAGTGTTTTTGAAGCTGATCATGCTCAGTTTGGGGGAGAAATGTCAATTACTTGCTCCTACATATGACTTGCAGTTGTTTCTCCATAAACCAGGGGTAGAGTGAAGGACTCGAGAGACAACAGCTATAGGTGCAGAAAGCCCATGTTGTCTTTGTTCTGTAGTCAATGGAGAGAGTTGAGCACTTCTCAAAATTAATACAGATCAAGAGCCTAATTTGTGTATAAACCAAAGAAATCATAATCTGTCTGGATGAGAGAAACCTTTTCAAGAGAGCTAAAACATATGCTTCTGTATAGAGTATCTGTCACTATATTTTTCTCCCTTTTTAGACTGTTTACAGCAGAGAGTCTTATACACTATGGATATTAGCATCATTACTTCTAGGCTAATCATCTATAATGACTTTGCTGCCAAGCCAGACTTGGCTTAAGCATTTCTGTGGAGTGTTTGGGTCAGCTTCCTCAGGTATCCTGAGCCAGCTGCAAAAGGACGCTGTAAGCAGGACATATACAGGCCGAAAGTATAAAGCAAATATTTGTTTGCTAACATCCACAAAAGACAGATAAGATTGAATGAACTAAACATTAGTGTGCTTACCACCCTGATAGGCACCAGCCAGGAGGGAAAGAATTGGCCTTGCAAGTGGCTCATGCCTTGGGTGGTCCCAAGTCTTCCACCAGCTCCATTGGTATAGGTCCAGTGAGCTGACAGTTCACAACTAACCTGGATAACATCCCTGTGGTGCTTTTTCCCTTTATAATTTTATATTGTCTCATTCTGGAGCCTTCCTTCTGGGATCCTGCTAATTATTTCCATCTCAGCAGTCCTGCCTCTATCATTTTTACCTTTTTTTCTCTGTACAGACTTATTCAGCAGCCTGACCCAAGGTCACAAATTGGTGCCGTAAGGGATTTGTGTCATGAGTCCTGCATAAAGTGGACTCTACCATCCTGTGAGTGGGGTGAGAACCTCTGGCTGGGGTTGCAGAGGGTGTTACAGCTTCCTCCCATAGTGATCTGGGATTTCCTGAGCATAAAATAATTTTGATCCCTCCTCATGGAGATGCTGAGCTACTGCCAGTTTCTAAACTGCTATCTCTCCTCCTGTTAAACTACCTGTTCTGCTCACCTTTGTCTGTCCTGGCCCCTTGGTGATTTTTCCATGTTGGAGAAAGTGTGCTGTTTTGGATATGTGGGTTCCTGAGGCTGTCTTGAAGAAACTGCCTCCTGCTTCTCTTTGTGGTATTTCTGAAGTCAGTGAATCCTAAAAGATTTGAGAAGTCTTGGTGGTGTGGATTCTCTTAAGTGGTAAAAGTAGATATTCTGAAAAAAAAATTGCTTATCTAAATAGCACAGTCCAAGACTTTGTTGTGGAAAGTCCAGTATTCCAAATGCTGAACAGGAAGTTGGATTAAGGAATGGGGAAGAGGGAGAATACAAAGCACCTAAAATAGGAAAATACTGTTGAAATAGGGAACCTATTTCTGTTTACTTACAAGCATCTGGATTTTCTTATTTCGTGTTAATCCTTTGACATGAACTGATAAGAGTACTCTCTTCATAATTTGTCAATATAGAAGAAAAACAGAGATTAAAAAGTAAGCTGGGGTCATACTGGGGATAGTGATTACTGTTATATGTGTTGCAGCCTGTGGTTGCAGGTTTGTGTGATGAAGAATAAGGCAGTGAAGGGTGGAGCTGCAGGGACATATACATGTGAGGCAAGGATATTAAGTCTCCCAGCTTGGAAATCAGCTGGAAAATAAATAAGTTAATATATATTGTGTCCCCTGATGTTTGTCCATTACTGCTAGCAGCAGCCACCTGAGAGCTTAAAGTGTTCTTAACTGTTTGTGAAGATCAAATACAGGGCTGGGTGTCGTGTGCTGATGGCAAAGGCTGCTCAGTGGCACAGTGTTTTCCTTGTTGCACAACACAGAGCAGACACTGGACTAGTTGATGCTGATGGCAGAGATTATCTCTACATTTGAAACCAGTGAGCTTCTTAGTTAAGTCTGCTCAAACTGCAAGTCATCTTGTTAATTGCGACATGGAAAATGCCATAAAACGGATGGAGAGAGGAACAGGGTTTTTATCTGTGAAGTTAAAATAACCTCAACTTCGCTTTCTAAGTAGTGGCAGTACTTTCCCTGAAGCAATTTCATGTAGCATGTATTTGCCTGGACACCCAAGGAGGACTTTGAACAGTGGCTTTCAAATCCAGCTTGATGTAAGAGAAAGCTCTTACCTATAGGCAGACTTGCCACTCAGCTCTGAGTTAAGTTTGTCAACTGGAGACACACTGTAGTCTCTGGCTTTTACTGGAGCTGGTCTTCTAAACAAAACACTGCAGTTGTGAATACAGTAATTACTCATGTAATGTATGTTGTTGTGAATAATGTAATTACTCATTTGTGTAATTTGCATGCTACTTTTGTTGGACCTTTGACATGACTTTTTAGAATCAGCTTGACATCTCCTGTTTCTCTTCTGACAGTCTGTATTGTGTTTAATATTAGTGAATTGTCTTTTTCTTCCTCCCCCCCAACCTTTCAATTTAAGAAGACTTGTTTAGTGTTCTACCATTTTGTGTTTGGTGAGGTTGAAAGACACCTCTGGAAATCAAATCCTATCGCATTGCTCAAAGCAAGGTCAGCTATATCAAGTTACTTGAGGCTGCATCCAGTCACATTTTGAGCATCTCCAAGGATGGAGATTCTGCAGCCTCTCTGAACAACCTGTTCCTTTTGTTTAGAATCCTAGGTGTGTTATGATCAGGTTCTTCAAAATTATTAGAAATGCCTCTGCCCAAATTAAGGTGCAAACGAGACTGTATGCCAAAGTCAATAGTATGGATTTTTATTTAACATTAAATGCGAGGTAGAGATAGAAAGAAATAGGAAAAAGAGAGAGGCATGGTAGAGAAAGAGAGTGACAGAGAGACAGATTAAGTTAAAAAAAAATATGACCACTCCAGGGATTCTGACAGCATCCCGTTGATCCTCTTCTTATGGTCTTCTCAGGGGTGAGAGTCACAGTTTTGTCGAAGTGATGGTTGCAGTCTGGATCTCTCAAGGGAAGCCCACGTTGGTGAGGGAAAAAGCCCCATGTGGTGATGAAAGAAGCCCAACATAGTGAGAGAAGAAACCCAAGTGTGGTTAGGGAGGAAGCCTCTGGTGGTAAGGGAAGTCCCATGTATTTATTATGCTTAGGATAGGTAGGAACATCCCTGGTACCTCCACTGGGACAGGGAGTTTTTCACTGGATGATGTAATACTGGATCACTGGATGTTTTCTGGTTTTTTGACACCTTCTGAGATGTTAGAGCTGCCTAATGTTACATCAGTGCATTGAATAATGATTGAGTTGACTCCATTATGGCCTGTCAACAGAGATGAATATCTTCAGGCTACATGTGAATTGTTGCAGTAGTTCCCCAGAGGGGAGTTATCATAGCTAAGTCATTTGTGTAAGGACAAAGAAACACTACCCTGCCTTGCAGGACTTGCCTCTTTCCTTACCTTGTTCAACATACAGCTTGTAGCTGAGGTGTCAAGTGTGCATGCCTGTAGCATCTGGGCGGTTCCTTCGAACATAATCAGCTTGCATCTTGGTTGTCTGAGCCATCAGCATTCCAGTCCCTCACAATATATCCCTTGTGGATATATTCTTCTCCTGGGATAATTGGACAATAGTACCACCTTTATCTTATCTCAGTCATTTATCTTATCATGGTCCAAATTAGTAGGTGTGGGCTTTGGGTGAGCAGTTGTTTCTTTGCAGAATTTGCTACAGTGGACAAAAGTCTTTCAGTGGTTTTGACAATGTTTAAGCCATTAACCAATTTCAGTCTCTCAAAAGGTTGGAAAAGACTTTTAAGATCATGCAATCCAACCATTAGCGCAGCACTGTCAAGTCCACCACTAAGCCATGTCCTCCGAGTGCCACATCTACGTGTCGTTTAGGTACCTCCAGGAATGGTGATTCCACCACTACCCTGGGCAGCCTGTTCCAATGCTTGACAATTCTTTTGGTGAAGAAATTTTTTATAATTTTCAATCTAAACATTACCTGTTGCAACATGAAGCCATTTCCTATTGTCCTGTCACTTGTTACTTGGGAGAAGAGAACAACTTCCACCTGGCTACAACCTCCTTTTGCAAAGCTGTAGAGAGTGCTGAGGTCTCCCCAGAGCCTCTTTTTCTCCAGGCTAAACAACCCCAGCTCCCTCAGACACTCCTCACAGGACTCGTGCTCCAGACCCTTCACCAGCTTTGTTGCCCTCCTTTGAACATGCTCCAGTGCCTCAATGTCCTTCTTATAGTAAGGTGCCCAAAACTGAACACAGAATTCAAGGTGTGGCCTAACCAGTGCCAAGTACAGAGGGACAATCACTGCCCTGGTCCTGCTGGCCACACTATTGCTGATACAGGCCAGGATGTCATTGGCCTTCTTGGCCACCTGGGCAGACTGCAGACTCAGGTTCAGCCACTGTCAGCCAAACCCCCCAGATCCTTTTCCATCACGCAGTTTTCCAACCACTCTTCCTGCAGCCTGTAGCACTGCCTGCAATTGTTGTGACCCAAGCACAGGACCCAGTACTTGGTCTTGTTGAACGTTATACAGTTGGCATCAGCTCATTGATCCAGCCTGTCTAGATACCTCTGCAGAACCTTCCTACCCTCTAGAAGATCAACATTCCCACCCAACTTGATTGGAAAAGGAGAAACTTTTGTTAAACAGACAGTCTAGTAGTTGGAATAACTCTAAATCCTTGAATTTAGACTCTTGTACTCATAGCTCTAATTCAAGGTGATGTCCAAATGAAAAGAGCTGGTTTAGGTTTCTTTTCCTTCTCAGCTTGCTCTGATATTAATTATTCCTGAAATCTGAAGTATTACTTATGAAATAATAAAACTGTTTCTCAGTTAAATACTTAATCTTTCAGTGCTTTTTTTTGTAAAGGGGTTTTGTGGAGTCTGTCAGTGACAATTCCACTTTGACTTTAATTTATCTTTAGCAACTGAAATAATAACAACTTGGAGAGCCAACTGTAGCAGACAGTTACATTTTTTTCAGTAAACCCTAGAAACTTGACACCCTCTCTTGATCTACTGCAAAAGAATCTGTAAGCACTAGCAGAATTTAAGCATAAGGTCTGTTACTGGAGTCATATCAGATAAAATGAAAATCAAATCAGCAAACAGCAAGAGAAGTAAAGTGAGGAAAGCTGCTGTTAAAAACTATTCTTATGTCTTCCTTAGTTGCCACGGTGACTTGCTTTCATGTCTAAATGAGGAGATAAGGTGGATTTCAGTTGTCAACTCTGCAAAGGCACAGAATGAAAACAATTTCTTGTGTTTTAAAGGAGGTGATAGCAGGTCTGCCTATGGCAGAAATGGTGATTGGTACATTACTTCTTGGTTGACCTTGTATATACACTGTAAGTTACACACATAAACCAAAGACAGTCAAGGTAAATAAGCTCCTCACTTGCTTACTCACCTATTTGGACATCTTATCAGCCATAACTAGTTTGATTTCTCAAACTGTAATCAGAATTCTCAGAAAGGAAATACTACTGTAATCCACTCTTTTCTGAGCTGAGTATGTCCTTCAGGAAAAATAGTTGTGTAAGAACCTTTACTATCCGTATGACCTGAAATGACAGGACACACAGGAAAGAAAATGATGTGTAAGTAGATTCAGTGACTTTTTTTCATTCTTTTAAACTACTGGATTTGATATTGGGGTATTTTTGGTTGGTTTTGGGGGTTTACTTGCTTCCCTCCCAATTTTAAGTCCAGTAACTAGCACTGAGTATCTACCTGAAGTTTTCATTTTAGCCAAAGTATTTGTGTTTGTTACTGACGGAAAATACTAAGGTTCTGAAATTATCGGGGGAGGGAATAAGCACCTTCTATTTTATTAGTTTCAAAACTGTTGCACAGTAATTAATCTCTACTTTCCTTCAAGAGGTATTTCATGTTGCATTATACATACATCTTGTTATTTAGGTGAACAGATAACGCAGGAAAGAGCTTCACAGAAAAACTAGGCAACTTTGGAAACCTTTGCTCAATTTTGCTTCTGCCAGTTTATCATGGAGAAGGCTGTCTGGAGCCACTCACCCTGAAATAAAAAGACAGACTTCATGAAAATGTGATGTCATAATGTCACTGGAGAGAGATGTAAATTGTAATAGCCATCGCATGTGCTGTTCTTGTCTCAATGAAAACATCAGATGGCTAGTCAAGGGCAAACATTGAGAACCCCTTGTTGAGAACCACTTGTGTACTTCCCTTCACACCTTTAGGGTGTGAAACAACATGCTCAGTGTTCTCTGCTTCTTGCTGCCTCGTGCTTTCTTTCCCCAGACAGATCAGCACATGCTGTGGAGAATAGAAGCACTGTGACTGTAGCAGCAGTACTCTTACTTTTTGACTCTAAATTTCTCCATGTCTTGCAAGGATCCCAACAATTGTAAAACCCCTTTCTTCATCCCCTTCCTCACGGAAGAGAGCTCTCCAGAACCTCTGCTGAGCCCCATTATTGCTGATAGAGATGGGTTGCTTAATCGTTTTATTCGTACAGCATCCTTGGCAAGCGAACTGGCTATTCATTTGGCCTGTGCACATCAGCATCTTCTTGTGCAGTTCTTTCTTTGTTTTACTTGAATAAATGTTCACATACTGTTGAAATGCAACTATGAATATATGTGGCTCTATACAACAGCTTGTAATACAGAGGAAGAAGGAGCTTGTATTGAAATGGGAAAGAGCAGAGTGTGAGTCTCTGAGGAATGCCTTAATTTCTATAATATTTCTGTTTTTAAACCTCACCTCAGGATCTGAAATCATACCGTACATGACCACACAAACTGTTTTCTGTGCTGCAAGGGCAAGAGGGGGGAAAAACCCACAAACCAACCAACCAAACAACAACAAAAACAACAAACAAGAACAACAGAAGAGATTGACTGGAGAGGAGTTTTGGAATTGGACACTAAAACAAACCAGAAGTTAATGCCACTGTGCTGTAGTCAAACACATGGCTCATGCTGTACTTTCATGGGAGTTCTTTTTCATGATACACTATGTTTTGTTTTATAGCTGCCAGTGTCTCAATTTTGCACACACTGAAGTGCATAGTGGCTAGCAGAAAACTTGTCTTACCTAATCACTAGTGTACTTTTATTACAGGACTTCTGCAAGCAAGAGGTGCCTTTTATAAAGAGCTTGTGTTACTTTTTATGCCTTTCATGTTGCAAATGGAAGATTTCAACTAGTGTAAGCCTGAGATGGATGAGTAGTAGAAAACTGAAGGTACCCAAAAAGGCTAACTTTCTTCTAGTCAAAACTAGTGTGTATTTGTTTGATTAGTAATAGCTGATAAGTATATTTTAGTGAATCACAGATGTAGTGTTTGTGTGCTGTAGTATCATGCTTTTAGTAGATGCATTTTTATTAACCTTTATGCAAGCCACAGCCAAAGCAGAACTTTAGTGGAGAAAGTGGTTGCAACTATATGCTCACAACACTATCCCATCTGGAGTTTTTCCTTTGATTTGCAAATCTGTCATTGAGCCTAAGGCAGAAACACATAATTCAAATGCACTTAATACCTTCCCTGCTCACTCCCCCCCCCAAACTTATGCACATCACACAATACAGTACTCAAAACCTTGTTTTTAAATAAATGGGTTCGGTCCTGGAGGCAACTAAGTATAGGCATGAACTTTCTTAAAGGACATGAATTTTATGGGAGCTACCTAGTTCATTAGAAGGAAATCTTATTACATGGACTGTTGACGTGAAGTTAAGTGACTCTGAGTCTTTCCTCTCATTTTTTCTTATAAATGAGCTCTCTCTGTGGTTGCTCTAATAGATACCTAACCTTTGAAAAGAAAGCAGGCCTAAAGAAAAAAACTCTAATTTCTACTACAAATATACGATGAAAACTCAGAACTTTGTTTTACCATACTCCACCTTTCAGCTTGGCATTTTTCTCTTGTGTTTGTTTTTCTGTGCCTTCAGCCTGACTACAGAGCTGAGTTGTGTTGAGGAAGCCAAGGGATGGCTATTCTTTGAATTCTTCAGGGATGGTAGACTACTCAAATCTATAAAGGTTGATATCAAACGTCTATTGGAAAACCAAAATGTCCAGTGTTAACCTATAGGGTTTTCTAAGCCACTATTAAAGGTTACAGTTGAGGATATTAGTTGACTTAATGTGAGATTGACCCTTTAACAGACATATATCCTAAGAACAGGTTGGATGGTGCTTTGAGCAGCTTGGTCTAGTGGAAGGTGTCCCTGCCTATGACATGGCTGTTGGAACAAGATATCTTTAAGGCCCTTTCCAACCCAAACTATTCTATGATGATTCTGTGATTCTACTTCTAACTACTGAAAACTTAAAGAATGGATGTTGTTTGATGATGGCTTTGTCTCCTGGTAACCAGTCTTGTTCTTAATACTGAAGGCGATAACCTGCTGTAAAACACAAATTAACTCCTCACGGTAGTGTGTTCTGGCACATCGTGCGGCGAGGATGAGGGGGTGTTTTGGTGTCAGCACCTGAAACTTTTTTTTGTCTAAAACTTGAATAAACTATGGGACTGATTTCTCATTCACTTTGTATCTAAAATAGTGGCTTCCCATTGCATAAAACCAAGGGGGTTTGCCTGCATGCAGGCATTTGGGAGTGCTAAGTGAATTAACTAAAAGTGTGAAGATAAAGTGGATGCTTTTAAAGCATGTTAAGTACTTGTGTTGATGCTTTCCATTTAGACATAAAATGTCTTTAGTTCCCTTAGCTTAATCCCTTTCCAAAGATGATTAAACTAAAGTTAATATAAAGCAGATTAAACTCCTGTGTAGACATTAACATGCATTAATTCATCTTCCCTTCCTCGAATGTCCTTCTACAGCATGCCCTTCAGGATGATTTTAGGAAGTGATCGAGCTCTTCAAGCTTTATTAAATCTATAACTGATTTGAGTATCTGAAATTCAGTAGTTAGAAATAACTACCACACTTCATTGAAAAGGTTAATAGAGTTTGCAAACAAATAACCATCCTTCGAAAATATCAACAGCAGAAAATAATGGGCTAATGATGAATATGCATACACACAGGCTTAGAACATAATGGCCCAAATTATTTTTGACTATTTATTGGCAAGCTATCATGTCAAAGCAGTATTGATGTTTTCCCATAATATAATAATGGAATATAGTCACAGAGAGGTTGAGATTGGAAGAGACCCATGGAGGTCATATGGTCCATCCCCACTGTTCTAGCAGAACCATCTAGAGCCAGTTACCCAGGACCATGCCCAGATGGCAATGTTCCCACTGTCATATCTTTGCAACTTGTCTTTTATGAGATGTGCCTCTGAACCCAGGGACCACGGGTGGATCCTCCCCCACCTGGTGCACCCTGTGAATCTGTGCCTTCATAACCATAGAAACAAGAAAGCTAAATTGTTTCCAAATAAGTTTTTTCCCCTTAAATCTGGGTTTGGGGTGTGTTATGTAATTGTGGCAGTATGTGGGCTTCAGTAGCAGCTGCAGTGCTAATAACGTTTAAAATAGAGCATTTCTCATGTATGCAGCCTTTTTCAGGCTTTCATAGGATCACAAGATAGTTGAGCCTGGGAGGGACCTAAGCAGGTCTCTGGTCCAACCTCCTGCTCACAACAGAGTTAGCACTGACACCAGACTGGCCTGCTCAGGGCTTCTTCCAGTCAAGGCTTAAAAACTCTGAAGAAGTAAGCTGCACAGCCTCTCTGGGAAACCTATGCTACTACCTGACAGTCCCCATGGTGAAAAAACTTCTCCTCACAAGACTGATCATCTTGTGATCATACTTGCTGTCCCTTGTCTACCTGCCCTGCAGCACCGTGAAGAGCCCAGCTCTGTTTCCTTCATGATCTTCCCACAGGCACTGGGGGCTGCGGTTAGTTCCCCCTGGAGGTATCTCTGCATCAAGTGGAACAAGCCCAGCTCTCCCAGCCTCTTCTCACAGGGTTTGTTGTCCAGTCCTACCATCTCCACTGAAATACATCCTGTTTGTCAAAGTGTGTCTTCTGTTGCTGCAGCTCAAAACTAGATGCAATAGCTAAATAAGGGATTTCTTGGCTTACTGTCAGTTCTGTACTTTGTGCAGCATCAGTGCTGTGTAACAGTTGATCTTGGAAGAGCTGGTGAACCTCGGGGTAGGTTCTTAAACACCCTTTCTGCTGAAGTGGAAGCTTTGATTTCCTTAATTATAATTCTTCGGGACCTGACATGAATGCTGTCAGGATGTCAAGTTTGTCAGGATAACCAGCCAATCTGTTTGGAGCAGCTGGTTGCAGAGGCAAAACTAAGCCATGGTGTAATGACTCCCTGGATCCTCAGCATCCATTATATCAGGGTGAGCTGTACTCCCTTCTCATGTTTCCCCAAAGCATTTGTAGCTATACGGCTTTTTTTTTTTAAGGGAACAAAGAGTTTTTTATAAGTACTCTTCTGAGAACTCTGGAGTTGACTTATTCTGTGCTTCCAGTTCTGGTACTTTGTGCATGAGTTGTTTTGTTGGCTAAGACTAAAAAGCACAATTTAACATTTACCAGGATAAATGTTTGTAGTGTGATTGCTGCTTTTGCTTTAAAGGTTTCCTTAGGCAATGGGAATTTAGGATGAGGAAGTACTTTCTGTTTGGGTGGTGACAGCATTGAAACAAACTTTGCTCCAGACTCTTATTTTCAGACTTCTTCTTTTGCCAGGATGTTTGTCCAGGTATGCCTGTACTTCTACTGCAAATGCTTGTGGCGCTGCCTGAAATTCGTGGTCAGGAAACTAACGGGTCAATGTGAATTGCAAAGGATCTGTTACAATACCAAACCTGGAGCTGCCAGAACTATGAAAATAGGTAACTGCATTCTGCATGCCTTTGTAGCTTTCTGCACGTGCTAAAAATAGTATGACATTATCATAAATAAACTGTTAAATGGGTCCAATGTAAATTTAGCTTGTCTGACATGGTGCTTTCAAATACTGTTCTCTTACAGAGGCATCACTGAAAGGTTCAAAAAGTAAGGTAAGTGAAAGATCTCATCATTCGCCTTTTCTATTGTGTCTCGCGTTGTTGGATTGTTCAGTTCGCTGTTTGCTCTCCCCAAAAAATCACTTTAAGATTTTATATGATTTTACATCAAAACAATTTTCAACTGAAGACAGTCTTGTGGCTGCAATAGCAGGTGATCTTGCAAAGTCGGGTAGAGTGTCCTATGCTCCAGGGACAGGCACACTGTAGCAATGATGGAATCAAGGGGAAAACAGGCCATGGTGGAGATGATGAGAATGATGTTTTGTAATTCAGGGTTTCTTGGCTTGATTCCTCATCCTGTCTTAGAATATCTGTAATCCGCAGTCAGTCACTTACACACTTACAAAAAATATCAAGATTGAGTTTTTTGTCTGAAAAGCAACTTTCACAACCGGAAGAGCAACTTTACCAACTTTATTCTTTTCTTTTATTTTAAATACATTAATGGAGAAAAACCTCTGTCACTTCATCCTTTCACTGTGCCACCGGTTGTGCTAACCTAAGTTCTTCTCTAAGGCATTTGTGTATATGTTAAATAGCATCATTCAGGCTTTAAATTCTTTGTCATGAAAATGAGTGATGTTGAAAAGTTTACCTCAGCATTAACAAAAATGATGTCATGTAGCTCTTAGTTCAGCATAGTGCTTCCAAATATATTTCTAGTACAAACAGAAAGGCAGAATCCTATTTAAAAGCTTGCATTTAAGCAACTGTGTAGTTTACAAACGAAGCATCAGAAAATTCAGATGACATGTTGATTTTTGAATACTGAACTTCCAAGAGCATCTCTACAAAGTGCAATGACAAGCAAAATGAAAAATGTTCTTACTGTAACATATTGGGAGAGGGAATGTCAAATGAAGGCTAGCAATTCTGGTGGAATTAGGTGGATGGTCTGAAGCTCCTTCTGGATCTGCACTGAGGCCTTTGATCACCTTCACTGACAGCTGCCACAGAAATGCGATACACTACAAGAGCATGGCAAAGCAACTCAAGTTTTTACAGGGAGAGTGTTTTGAAACTAGTCAGTAGGGTTGAATAGACTGGAAAGATGTGCATATATATTGAGTTGGGTCTTCTGGACTCTTAATCTGGAAGCTTTTATGTATCACGTTTGCCATTGTTAAATTCTATTGAGTAATAGCTTTTATAAGAATTAATATGTGTTTAAAACCTCTTTTTAGCGACTGCAAACATCAGTAAATGTTCACCCTGATGCTATTGAAAAAACAATAGATGACATCATGGAGCTGAAAAGGATTAATCCAGATATAAATCCACAGTAAGTTTCCTTACAAAATAAATGGGAAATATTGGTATCTTCAGTGCCTAGGTCCTAGGAGAGCTGGTTTTCCGTAGTTATTGTGGCACATGATTTGAAGATGAATTCTGTCTCTCAGCATACAATTCCAACTTCAGTTCTGCTGTCAAAAAAGTTATGGAAAAATGAATGATCTTTTATGGTGACTGTAATAAGCAAGTTCTATCTAGCTCCTTCCTGAATCACACTGTCTTAGTATATTGTTGATGCATGGACTTATGGGGGTCACTTCCCCAGGGATACAATTCCACCAAAGCAGGGAGTCCTGGCAAGGGCAGCGATGGCTTCTCAGCAAGGCTATATGTGGCCTTTTGAACGGGGAAGAAATCATCCTGTTGTAACTGATACAAACAGTATACTGGTTAACATTTTAAAACTGCCTTTAATTTTCCAAACACAAGTTTTAATGATACAACATAGCTGATATTGGTAAGAAGAGATTAACAACCAACCATTACATTTACAAGTGTGTATTTCAAGAGTAAGCAATAACACTTTTGTGGCTGCCTTACTTCACAGCCCCAACTTAAGGCACAAGGTGTCTAGGTCAGGAATCAGCAGAAGTATTGAAAGCTGTATTATTCAGGCAATCAGTCTGAGGTTCACTCCTCTTCCCAAGCTTGAAGTAGATATACATAATACAAAACGGGCATCCATACATTGATCGTTACCTTTCTTTAAGTGATCAGCAGCATAAACAAGGTCTTGCTGCAACAACAAAACCCAAAAGATAAGTTGGTAAAATATCTCCTTAAAACAGTGAGGAATGGGGGCCTGAAAAGTGCAAGGTGATGCCACCTACATAGAAACATGCCCTGCCACTAAATTGCTCCTTATATTAAAGTAATCATAGTTCTGCTAAACTTTGGACATCTGCACTGAAGTTTTACGTGTGAGCCATCTATTTTATACTGAAGTTTTCTGGAAAAATTTCATCAAAAGCAGGTTAGCTGTTTCTCTAGACATAATTAAGGAAAATCCAATGCCTTGTCTTCTCTTAAACAATTAAAACCTGCATCCAAACTGTCTTGTTCAGAAGCTCTCGCCTTACCTTGCATAGTAGACTTGAAATCTCCCAGGGTAAGGACAAGGGGGCATGTGTCATACTGTATGTGTTTCTGCAAATCTGTATGCAGTCATTTTTGTTAATGTAGCATCTTTGCAGAGCTGAAGTAGCTCCCCAGGGGTGCTTGCACTGAGCTTTTCTTGAAGGCTGTGGGCTGCCGTGACCTGAAGAGGAGGAGGCAGGGCACAGTAATTTTCCTTTGTCAATGCCTCTGAGATAAGTGCTTATATTTAGTGGTAGGAGCAAGTAGGTTGAATAATCATGTGGTGACATGTGCAGTCTACACTAACTATGGAAGTAGACATAGAATCATGGAAAGTCTTGGGTTGGAAGGGAACATATCATCTAGTTCCCATTCCCCTGCTCCAGTTTTGGACTTGCCTCCATCTGGTGGAGCACCTGAAGATGAGTACAGTGGGGATGCATGCCCAGGTACTTTGCTCTAAGAACTGCCACAGCCGGTACAAGGATGACAGCGAGGAGGCGTAGGACATCAGCAACTCACCAGCATTCCTGTGCTTGGCAAGCAGGAGAACAAAACCTTAATGAGAAGGAGAGTGGGGAAATTAATTCCACCCCCAAACCTCCACCCAAATAACATTGCATGGAGCTTTTGACTGTCTTTAGATAAAGTGGAAACATGGCTTACTTTGAATATGATCTGCAATGTGTATCTTAAATATATATATATATATATATAAAATATAAAATTGTGTGTGTGTGTATATATATATATATATATATAAAAATTGCTCTGCTTTGCCACATCCTGTGGTTTGCTTCTTTAAACTATTCTGAGGCTATAGAGTAGCTAAAAACATTATGGCTGTGGTTTAGTGATACACTACAGGATTTCACATGCAGTCTGTCTGGCATTTCAGCTTTTTTTAAGTGCAGTCTTTCTGTAAAATTGAAGGCTAGAGCAAGTGAAGCATGTTAAAAAAAAAAAAAAGGACAAAGCCCCCCAAAATAAACAGATAAACAGCAAAAGGAAAATGCTGCAAAAGTTTTTCTTAAAGGGTTATAGCCTCAAATAGCATACAATTGCAGCACTAGAAATGGCCTAATGCTGACATCTCTGTTTCTGTAGATTAACCATGGAATCATTTAGATTGGAAAAGACCTTTAAAATCCTTAACCGAGCACTGCCAAGTGCACCACTAATCCATACCCCTAAGTGCCACATCTACATGTCTTTTAAATACCTCCAGGAATGGTGACTCCACCACTTCCTTGGGAAGCCTGCTCCAGGGCTTAATAACCCTTTCGGTGAAGAAATTTTTTCCTAATATCCAATCTAATCCTCTCCTGGGGCAACTTAAGGCCATTTTATCTTGTTCTGTTACTTGTCACTTGGGAGAAGAGACTGATGCCCACCTGGCTGCAACCTCCGTTCAGGTAATTGTAGAGAGCAATGAAGTCTCCCCTGAGCCTCCTTTTCTGTGGGCTGAACACCTCCAGCTCCCTCAGCTGCTCCTCATTAGACTTATGCTCCAGCCCCTTCCCCAGCTTTGTTGCCCTTCCCTGGGCATGCTCCAGCACCTCAGTGTCTTTCTTGTATGAGGGGCCCAGTGCTTTACCTTGTTAAACCTCATACAGTTGGCCTTGGTCCATCAATCCAGCCTGTCCAGATCCCTTTGCAGAGCCTTCCTACTCTGCAGCAAATCAACACTCCCACCCAGTTTGGTGTCATCTGCAAGCTGTCTGAGGATACACTTGATCTCCTTGTCCAGATCATTGGTAAAGAAAGTTATTAAACAGAACTGACCTTAAAACTGAGCCATGGGGAACATCACTAGTGCCCAGCCCCCAGATAGATGTAACTCCACTCACCACCACTCTCTGGGCCATCCAGTCAGTTTTTTACCCAGCAAACAGTGCACCCGCCCAAGCCATGACCAGCCAGTTTCGTCAGGAAAGTTCTGTGTAAAGCCATGTTAAAGACCTTACTAAAGTCCAGGCAGACAATATCCACAGCCTTTCCCTCATCCTCTAAGTGGTTCACCTAGCCATAGAAGAAGATCAGTTTAGATAAGCAGGACCTCCCTCGAAAGATAAGCAGTGAAAATCCTTCTGCTCAGAAAATTTAACAGTATTATGGAATAAACAATATGTTTCAGTATGTGAGACAAGACAGATGAGGAACATGTACAGCTTAATATCAGTGCAACCTGCGTGCCACAGAGGAGTGAGGGTGCAGACTTAGCTATGCCCTCCAAATTCGTACTAGATGTTCTGATAATTTCAGACTTTATTAAATATTAAAGAATTTATTCCCATATAGAAGTAAAAATTTCTATGAGCATGGCAGTTGTGTACTGCATAACTTGCATTTTGTATTATAAAATCTTAACGTAAACTGAATAAGCTGCTGCTTGGTGCAGTTTTTTGGTGGGATTTGGGTTTTTTGGGGGGATGTTTTTTCATGTGTTTTGGTTTTGGGTTTTGGTTTTGGGTTTTTGATGATGCATCAGGAAATGTAAAAGGAAACACAAAATCTGCATTATAATGAAAAGAGCCATTGTGACAATTCTCAACATGAGACCAAAAAAACCGTACCCGGCGGCAGATCTCTGAAACTCTATTACTTCGGGGTTTTGGCTTCTTTATGCTAGTTTTTGTGACATGTAAGCAAAATGAATATTTTTAGCTTTTTGCTGACTTTCCTCTCCCCCTCACCTCTTTTCAAATTCACATCTCTGATCTCAGGGCATTGTTTGAGAAGCTGTCGCTTGCATGAGGAGAAGGATTAAGTAATGTGCTTGTTGTGGACATTCGATGCTGCTGTGTACAGTTGTAATGGGATCTCGATGTGAAAATCACTGTTCAGTTTTTTAAAAAATCCCAAATTTTGTCGTCTAAGAAAGTCACTAAATATGACTATACATTTCACAAGGCCTTGTTTAATGTAATATTGATTTCTTGGAACTTTTCCCATTGCAATTAAAATGTTAGACTATCAATTCATGGATGTAAATGCTATTCATTAATTAAATGGGTATGTACATGGTAACTGTTTCATAGCTACACATGATTGAGTTGGATTATGTTGCTCCCCCCCCTCAGATTGGGAGTATCTCTTCAGGCATGCCTGCT
Organism: Lepidothrix coronata; assembly: GCF_001604755.1. Taxonomy (NCBI): domain Eukaryota; kingdom Metazoa; phylum Chordata; class Aves; order Passeriformes; family Pipridae; genus Lepidothrix; species Lepidothrix coronata. Next base: position 368,364 of record NW_016690233.1, on the reverse strand, counting down.
GCAGATTGTGGGGTACAGAAATCTTATTGCAGAGGTCGAAAAGCTGCGCAGAGAGCCTTATGATTCAGAGAATCTGCAACATGAAGAAATGCTTCTGAAGGTGAGTGCTTAAGAGATACTTAGAGGGCATCCTTTGTTCATGTTAGCTCCAAACAGCCTGGTTTATAAACCTCTTTAAAACATTGAGAGGTATTGTCCCCTTCCTCCATCGTGTACTTGTTTTAAGACAAAACTATACAGCATTATAATCAGGTCTGGGTGTAACACCTGCCAAGCAAGCAGCTCACTCCCTGGTTGATAAATGGATTTTCCTTGGCTGGACTATATGTGGGCATTGGATACGTAGTTCTTATAGTGCAGAGCTGTTATCTGCAGTGAGCTCTGGAAAAATAGCCCTAAGTCCTACTTCAGTACAGCTTTCTTCAATGTAAGAAGGGTATTTTTCTTTATTAATCAGAGTAAAAATTTTTTCTTCAGTTCCTTTTATCTTTGAAGACAACAGCTATGTATCCCAATGGCAAACATCTAGATTTTTATTGTGTAGAATGGAAGGATTAACATTTATAGTTACCAAATATGTTTTGAAATGAAAACAAAGTGAAACTGTTCTTTGGAAAATACAGGTAGAGTTATGAAAACCATACCAATTGGGTTTTGCTTCCTTCATGCTTTCAGGAAAGCCTCACACTGGAGCAAACGATAAAAGCATTTTTTTATCTTGACACCATAAGCAGAGGAAGAGCTAGTGAATTCCTGTATTAGAAAGGAATTGAGGAAAGAATAAAGGGTCTGGAAAACAGTCTAATAGCAAGCCCTGATATTTCTTCCAATCCTGTTCCTGACCCTATTCCACACTTCAGAGAAATGATAAGAAACATAGAATAAGTGATAGTGAGCTTATTATCTGAAAGCAAAATGCCTTCTTAGGGAATTTTCAGAATTCTTATAAAAACATACCACCTGTTTGGTTGTTGTTTGTTTCTTTCACTTATTTGAAACAAAAATATTGAAAACTTAAATACCACTACATCCAAACCATGCTCTATCTTGCAGTGCAGTGCTTTACACAAATTACAGTGAGAGCTTTTGTTAATTTTACCATAGTTACTCAACCTTCCAGATACTTCCAAAAATCCCAGTAGGCATATTATATAGGCACTGTCAGATGCAAATAACTGTTTCTAAAAAATGCCTCACATGGTCAGAGTTCGTGTAGGTGTCTGGAAAGCTGCTGTCTTTAAGGTTGACCCCCCTGAGAGGTGGGAGTCTCACCAAGGTGTTAAAATCCAGAGCTGCCCTGAAGGAGGGCTCTAACCATCAAGTAGGCTTAGGCAGATGGACTCTTCCTGTTCAAGTCCAGCCCCAGTGCAGCCAAATGCCCGAATTTCTGGGGGTAGAGTGAGTTTTAACTAAAAGGACACACAGATTTACCCACTGAGGAAGCCTGTGCCTTGGAGGTGAGCCTACATTGTTGGTCCCTGAAAATAACGCTGCCAGTTAATGAGTGCCTTTGGCTCCAAGAAAGCAGTCCTAAATACACTGGGCATCTACACTGCCCAGAGAGCAAGAAGTAGGGTCTGAGGATGGGATCATAGGTGAGAAAGACCAAGGAGCTGGGTGTGGTCTCTTTCCAAGCCACTCAGCCTGTGAGGGCAAGGTCCTGAGAATCATGACAGCAGTGATGTGTAGTCATGTAAATGCTTTAAAAACATAACTGCATGAGCATAAAAGCAGAATGGAAACAGTATTTGTCTGAGGAAAGATTAAACAGTGCAACATTATGCAACATTATGCAAACTCATACTGTTGAAAAAAGTATCAGTTTCACCTGAGTATTAGCACTTGTTTACAGCAGGTGTTTTGCTTTTGCAAATGTCAAATGGAAATATGTCCAAGAGTTTAATTCATTTTCCAAACCACACTGTGGAAGAATAGGCCAGTTGCTTTTCATTCCTTCTATGCACTCTGCCAAGTGATCTCTGCAATGGGTAATTCAAGTTCCTAATGACTATCATTTATTCATGTTTACCAGGAGGGCACTTTATGAATGAGAGAGAGATTAACTTAATGTGATTGAACTAATGATTAATACTGTATTTACTGTTGATGGATGAAAGATAGCAAATATGGTTTAAGCAATAATGCTTTACACAGTCATTGCAAAGTGAAATCATTAAAGTTTTAACATTCCTAGGGCACTTAATTTTAAATTCAGCTAGGATTGCTAAAATTAATAACAATTTCTGGTTTTACTGGGGAAATGTGCATACAGCTCTTTCCCTTGGGTAGGCTTTGTCTAAGTGCATTTCTTGAGGCCCTACTCACCAACTCATGATTGGTTATTAGTTCACTTTCTTAATTCTAAATACTGATTTCTTAATATACTTTGGAAAGAGTGAGTTTGAGATATGGCACATGAGGTTTGTATTTGTCAGACATCAATTTAGGCTGCTTTTAGGTGCCCAGCAACCTAGTATATAGGCACTAAAGTCGCTGGACCAGTGCAGCTAAGTGGATTTATTCCAGCTGGCAATCTGGCTTCTTAAATCACTTTTGCCTTTTTTTTAATGTGAGATCAATGAATGATTCTTCCATTAGTTAAATATGGTGGTGGCACATGCTATTCTTGTATGGATTTTATTTTTTTTGTGTGTTCTCTGATTTGCTTTTCAGCACCGTTGTAGCTAAGTCAGCACTCTTGATTTGTAACCTTTCGAGAGACTTGCAAAAGATGCCGGAGAAGAGATTGCTGTAGAGCCTCAGGGACTTGAGGGCTGATTGCCTGCTGCTCTGTCAGTGATTTACAACCAAATCCAGCCCATTCCTGTCTCTCTGCTTAGGGAGGCAGACACCACATTGATGAACAAAGCGTGAGCAAAACAAGTCTTTGTGTGAGATGTTACAGCAGCTGTCGATAAGGTTGGAAGGGCCTTGTAGGGCTGAAACATCTGCAATACTTCAGAGCTGTTTGGGATTTCCCCCCACACATGCACACACAGAAGAATTTAATTCAATTTTGTGTTCCAGTTTCTGGGATAGCAATGCAGTGACATTACATCAGAACTTAGTCTAAAAAGAAAAAAAAAAGCCATACTAATATGTGGAAGTTTAATTATGTTTTACTTGTAATCTTCCTAGTTGTGGAAATGCTTGAAGCCCAATTCACCACTGAAAGCTCGGATTTCAAAGCAATGGTGTGAAATTGGTTTCCAAGGTGACGATCCTAAAACAGACTTTAGAGGGATGGGTCTCCTGGGCTTATATAACTTGGTGTAAGTACGTTCCTCTGTATATGGGTTTGTGTGTGTCTGAAGTCATGAAAAGCAGCATTACTTGCAGATTTTAGCAAGTCTGTGGGAATAACTTATAAAAGTGGCAGGGACTTCATATTAAACAAATGAAAGAATTTATTTGCTTGCCTAATTTTTGGAGGGTTTCTCTCTTCAAAGAATTCTCCTCTCTTTCAGTATTCCTCATTCAACCTGGTAATACCACTTGCTAAGCCCTTTTTTTAGTTTCTCTGTGACACAGTGAGTTAGCACTCTCTTCCCACGAGAAGGAAACTGTAAAGCATATTTTCACCAGTATCTAGATCTCCTTCAACAAAATGCCCTGGAAGTATGTGGGTGGGAGGGTTATGTTACTGCTCAGCCACCTTCTTTGGGAATTTCATGTTGAATCCTTAAGCAAAACACTTAAAATGCAACCACTGATGGCAGACTTCTGTGGTTTGACTACTACTTCAATTTCTGTTGATACTCAAAGTGAAGCATTGAGCTTACATCACTTCTTCCTTCCAACTCCGGAACACCAGGTGTTAGTACCATAGCTGTGCTTGGGAATTTGGGAATTGACTAATGCCTGTTATTTTCTCCAGCCGTTGTATTTACTGCAGGTAGTTATGTAATTCAGAAACATTTGATAAAATAACCTTTCCCTATGAGGGGAAAAAGAAATATTTTCTGCTTTTACAGATTGAAGGATATAAATCGTCCGCTGTCCGTATGTTCTTTTCTAGCAAAGCTCACTCAAGGATCTGGACTCTTGACTCCAGCTTTGAACTTCCATGGGAAATTAATCCCTACTGTGTTTTTAACTTCTTAATCTTCCGTGATGACTCTTATCTTGCATAATGAATCTGCCAGATCAAGAAGCCTGAACTGCTTTCTCTTGAGCTCAGCACCTGACATGCTCTAGCAATAAGCAACTGATTTTGTGTAGGATGGGTAGAGAGGGGACTCTGGTAATGCGCATTCACTAAGCACTTACAGGATTGCACTTGTAGTTTGAGGTTGCTTTAATCTTTTATTTTGGGGGTCTGAGTGGTAGCTTAATGAGTTTAACATGTCACACACTCCTCATACTGTGTAACACATGCAGTGACCTTTAAAAGAGTGTGTATGAACAGCTCAGTATATCTCAAGATGCTTTTTTTTTGTTGTGTTTCTTTAACAACTCACCCTAAATACCCTATATATGTCTGCAGGTATTTCGCTGAATGGGACACTGAGATAGCTCAGCAAGTTCTCTCTGATTCTCTTCACCCTAAATACAGGTAATGCTTGAAATAATAACTTGAGAGAGCACTGCTCTGGCTCTGTCTGGGGAAGGGGGCTGGGTTTTCTTCTCTTTGTTGGGTGTATGCTTGGGTATTGCCACATGCTGTCTGTTTTCAAGTACTGATCCTGTAAACTGGTCAAGTACAAGAGGTGAACTTGTATATTGAATCTTGGAAATAGTTAAATTTAGTGTTAAATGTTTTCACTTCTAATTTCAAGTGATTTTTGTATTTTTATTTACCTTTCTTTTAATTTGTTTGTGTTTTTTCATAATTAAAGAGAAGTCACTAAGAAGGAACTAAGGTATTTTTTTTTCTTTTCTCTAAGTTTTCTGAGACACTACATGTAAATAAACATCAAACCATACTACAATTTGGCATGTTATAAACTGAAAATCTTTGTTGCAACACCAAGAGATCCATATTCTTTTCTTCAAACTTGACTCAAACATAACTGGTGGTGCAACACTGGGTACATATGAGCATGTTTATATATCAAAAATGAAATTCACCTTGCTTGATGTAGCTGAAGTGACTGACTTGATAATCGTAAGTAGTCTAGGCCAAAAATTTGTTAGCAGAGCTGAAAGGGCCCTTTATTTATAGTCATATACTCTGTCTACCTTGACTAATGATGATCCCAATCTGGCGAGTCCATTGTCTTGATTGTTGAGAGATCAGGTACTTTCAGATGTCAAAAGCTGTGTTATGGGCAATTTGGGAATATGAGATTTACTCCATAATTATTGGAGGGGTCCGATACCTCTTATCCAGTTACATAGAAATCAGTTGCCTTAAAAGACATTTTTCTTCTGCCAGGAATGTTAGATATCCATACAGCTGGTCCACATCTGAATCCTGTGAAGCTTTTGATCTCCTTAAGGGTTTTTTTGTGATTGAGTTTCCAAGATAATTCTATGACAGAAAGCCCATGGAACATATTAGTATTCTTCATTTGCATGTTTGATTACCAAGGGCAGTCTTGGAGTGCTGTGTGAGTATGTGCAATTTCTATGCCTTGACAGAGCATTCAGCAGAAGGATAGAGGCTGCTGGGGGTGCCCATGGTGATCTTCCTGATGCAGTTGCTTAGCAGCTGTGCTGTTTTCTGATAGGATCATGATCAATGAATTTTCTGTCTTAGTTGAACTGTATTGCTTACCCACGTCCTGTGTGTGCCACCCTTATTATTCATTTTTACCTAGGGTTTTGTAAGTGTTGTTATGCCACATCCTGCAAAGATGGTTAAGATTTTAGAGAATGAGTGAAGAATAAGGTGTTCTGTATGCTAAGCCATTTAGGAGGTGAAGTTTTGTCCTTGTGCATGCCACCTAGTAACACTCAGATGAGGATGGATATGAACCTATTAGTATCTTAAATACTTAATGACAACAATTTTTATATACTATATTTACATGAAGCTCAGGGAATTGTTTTCAGTGTAATATATACTTATTGTAGTTCAGGTATAGTCCAAGAACTATGCTTTCACACATGGTTGTCGATAATATGGGATCTAAAGCTTGCGAACTCTGATTTACTTAACCAAGGCAAAACTGCCACAGCCATGTCAAGGTTGTAGCCCACTGGTTAGGTTCAGTTCCATGCCTGCTTTTAGCTGGGTATAAATGCAGGCAATGATTTCTGCTAAACTTCCTCTTTTGAATAGACTCAGACCTGGCTGGTGCAATATTGGCTGACTGGTTGGATCACACGGCTTTAAAAATCATTGAACAGCTGAAATTTAGTCTAAAATCAATCTGTTCCCTAGCTAATTTTATTTTAAGGGAGGTTTCTTCTGTGTCCTTGAAAATCTCCACATTATTATGCCAAATAATAGAAAATGCTGTTCCTTATTTTTGGCTGTTGAGTGGTTTCTAATTTGGATAGTCATAAAAACTGACAGTCAGAGGAGTATTTTTCAGGCTTGCTGCCTCAGGTGAATCATGCCTCCAGTGATGAGTGTCGTGTATTTCTGAAAACACAAAAAAGCTAAAACCATCTTTGATTAGTTAAATGTAATTTCAACTTTTTGTATAGCTGAAACTTAACTGAAGTGGATCGTCTTTGTGGTCAATATAGAAAAGAACTGGCTTTTACTGTGAGTATTGACATATGTACCTATTTTATAATGGTGAGACAAGTTTATGGGCAATGATACAAAGCCAGTTACCCATTTCAAGTCTGTTTATATCAATCCATGCGGTCAGAAGCAGAGTTAAACATGCTTGGCCATGTCAATGGAAGTAAAATACCATGTTCAAATGTTATAATATCAAAGAAATTGAAAGAAAATATTTGTCAGTTTGTAATTCATGGCAATATCTGAGTTTTAATTAGTTTTTTTTTTTCCTCAGCCAACTCAGCAAAGCTGAATGGGAGAAGAAAAAGTTTGATAAGGCAATTGGGTAAGTTTAAAGATCTTTTTAAAGTTGCAACAGACACAGCAGGTAACAATGATGCTGTATATTTGAGCAGAAAAAGGTGTTCCCTGGTTACATTTTAAAGGAAATTTCTGGGAGCATCTATTGTCTTAACCACACCTTGGTTTTGATCAAAGATTACAGGAGAAACAGTTTGTTACATTTAGAAAAAAATAACCCAGAAATTCTGTAGCAAGGAGAACTTTTCTCTGTATGCTATATGTGTAGTGCAGTGATGAATATGTTTAATTCTTCTTAACGCATAATGTAATCAAATGTCACTTCTTGCTGTCAAAGCCAGGTTCTGAACTGCTTTTAGGAAAATACAATAGGGAAAAAATTGTAATGGCTTTTTTTCTTCTTAAGAAGTGGGTTTGGTGCAGCTGCATTATATACAAGTATGGAACTGGATGTTCCTCCTGTGTGTATCTGAAGATCTGTAATATATCCTACTGTCCATATTTCACTTTTTTGTGAAACACGCCTCTAGGTCTCTTGCTGCAGTTGACTTCTAGACTAGTGTTTATTATTTTTTCCTCTTGAAATATAACAAAGGTTGAAGAAAAGGAAAGTATTTTAGTTTACTTGATAGAGGCAGTTGAAAAAATACCCAGAACAGTCTACAGAAGACAGCTGTGTTTAGATGAGAAGAAAAAAACTGTCACTGAATATCCAAATATGTTTTCTTTTATCACTAAATGTCAGTGTGAGACTTAATGTGTTTTCTTGGGAAATAATCACTGCCAGAAATGTCAAATTCTTTATGCACGAGTCTCACAAATTAACTTTCAGATTCTGGGTTCTGTTGTGCCTAAATATACTTCACTTGATATCTCTTAGCAGGACAGGAGTTTGCTTCATGAGTTTGATTTTTCTTGGGTTCGTATCCAGTATGCTTTGACTTAGGTTTTTGCCTGTTTTCTGGCCTGTGTATCTAGTTCACTTCTAGGAAGAAGTGTGAGGTGACTCAGATGGATCTTTTTCACAGGCTTTTTAGCCGTATGAATGTCTTTATAGGATGGATTATTAAAACCTGATATTCCTAACTGTGGGTAATGAATTCCTGTGGAGCAGATAGTTTAAAGTAGCAAATGGTGGGTCACCCTGCAGCCACAGCCACCATGTGGAGTCCTTGCCCTGTTGCAGAGGTGAGCACAGGAGCACAGGGACATCTGTGCTTGTTTTTATTTCGTAGGGACTAATCAGTACTGTTCCACTGAAAAGGCTTGCACAGTGATGAATCTCCTGTTTTCACTGTATTCATGTATTTCCCAAGGGAAACCTGCTGGTAGAATGTACAAGGCATCCAGGATAAATGTTTTTCTTGCTTTCCACCCCACACACACCTTGGAAACTCACAAAGGAGAAAATTAATATACCTCAGTAACACACAAAATCTGCAATGTCAGGGTCATCAGTGTTTTTTACAGTGTGCTGAAAGAAGGTGAACTCTCTACAAATGTTGCTGCTTTTTCTTACAGCTACTCTTTTGCTATTGTGGGCATTAACATAACAGACCTGGCATACAACCTGCTTGTGAGTGGAGCTCTGAAGACCCATTTCTACAACGTTGCTCCAGAAGCACCAACACTCACTCACTTTCAGCAGACATTCTGTAAGTGGGGAGGGTGAAGGGATGGGGGGTCGGGAAATACAAAATTTGTACTCTGCTAACCCTTTTTGTACTAGACATAGTTTAAAAAAAAAAATAATCTGCTGACACAACACAGAGACTGTAGTGCTAGTCTTGCTCTCCTGTCTTTAGGATGCTTGGATTCAGCTCTTAGTTGTGATAGATTCCACTACCAAACCAAGGGGTAAAATAAAACAAAAAAACAAAATCCCAGACCAAACAAAAAAACACAAATCAAAAAACCGCATTAAGTGCCTGAACATGTGACCTTCCTGTTTTTTTAAATAATAAGAAGAAAGTAAAGGGACTTTAAGGACTTTCTGGAATTTGCTTCCCCATAAATCCAACTGTCTTACGATACTTCCATCTACATTCAGATGTTACTCTCCACACTTCCACAGAGTTGCTCCTCTGCTAAAATAATGCTTTCCCAGCTCTTTCCCCTGTATTTGATCATCCCTTCTACAGCAGAGGCCTGCTGTGCACTTTGCACAGTGGGAGTAACACTATCTAAACTTCAAGTATTTGGCACTGTTTCCCACAGCATTTTCTTGGAGAAACTGGCTGTTCATGGCTTGGACAGGTGTTCTCTTTGCTGGCTATAAAACTGGCTGGATGGCCAGACCCAGATAGCTGGGGGCTGGTCACCAGTGGTATTCCCCAGGGCTCAGTACTGGGGCCAGTCCTGTTTAATAACTTCATTGATGATATGGACGAGGGGATCAAGTGCCCTCTCGGCAAGGTCTCAGACAACACCAAGTTGGGTGGGAGTGTTGATCTGCTGGAGGGCAGGAAGATTCTGAAGAGGGATCTGGGACAGGCTGGATCAATGTGTTGAGGCCAAAAGTTCAGCAAGGTGAAGTCCTGGTTCCCTCACTACGAGACAGATAGTGAGGTGCTAGAGTGTGTCTGGGGAAGGGCAGTGGAGCTGAGGAAGGGCCTGGAGCACAAATCTTATGAGGAACAGCTGAGGGAGCTGAAGTTGTTTAGCCTGGAGAAAAGGAGGCTCAGGATGGACCTCATCACTCTCTGCAGCTACCTGAAAGGAGGTTGTAGGTCGGGGTCAGTCTCTTCTCCCAAGTAACAAGTAACAGAACAAGAGGAAATGGCCTCAAGTTGCCCCAGGAGAGGTTTGGATTGAATATTAGGAAAAATTTCTTCACCAAAAGGGTTATCAAGCTCTGAAACAGGCTTCCCAGGGAAGTACTGGAGTTGTCATCGCTGAAGGTTTTTAAAAGACATGTAGATGTGGCACCACATGGCTTAGTGGTGAACTTGGAAGTGCTGGAGTAGCAGTTGGAATTGGTCTTAAAGGTCTTTTCCCATCCAAACATTGCTATGATTCTGTATCCTATTCTTGATTTGTATTTCTTGCCATGTCTAAATCTCCCACCACTAAATCTGGGGGAAGAAGAGACATGTTTTAGTGCCTTTGCAGTGTCATGTTACCACCTATAAAAATTTGGCTGCAGGATGGACTGTTCTCTTGGTCAAGCCTGGGACTTTGCCCCACAACCAGTGTGTCTGCTGACCAGCATACCCAGTCCACTGGGATGACAGTGGAGGGAGTGCTGGTTTTGACAGTTCTTATCCATAAAGCACATGAATCTATGAGTTATGAAACTGGATTAAACTTCTGTGGTTTTGGTATAATGGGCCAGTGAAGGTGGTGGATGTTCATATACACCCCATCTGCCATCCTAGGAAAGACTACAGGTTATCCCATGAAAAACTTGAGGTTATCAAATGGATTTTATTGTAGAGAAACACCAACATATAAACTTTCCTGGAGCAAGGACAATTTGTCCAGAGTTTGTCTGTTTGTGTCTGATAAACCCCTATTCTTATGCTCTTAAAGTTTCTCTCCTCTCCCTACTGCAGTCATCCTGTTTCCTTCAAATTTCCTTCAATCCCAGATAACATTAGGCTTCATTAAATGTCTACGGGCTGCCTGACTGAACTGGAAAGTCAAAATTATATTGACCAGGCAGCAACCTAGGGGGACACAGTGGTTGTACTGCATGGACTTCCTAAATGCTGAATCCACATGTCACCCCATCTGCACCCTTCTGCTCCCTCAGGCTGTGGGGACACACGTTAGAAGCTGAGAACTGCGCTTGGCTCACTGGTCTTGGCCTCTGTTTCCTTCTCTGACTGTACAAGCAGTGCATGACATGCTTGGCATCGTCACTGCTGAAGTACAGGAGGTGCCTCTTGGAAATCCCCCAAATTTTGGAGGGGGAAGATCTAACAATATTCTTCATTTTATGTAGTGGGGTGTTTTTTAAAAGGGGTTTTACTGGGCTTTTCTTTGAAAGTAACATCTCTGAGAATCAAACTGCCCGTGGCTGCCAGAATCTATGGAAGAGATTTGAAGATGTACCTAGAGTACCTTTTGAATGAAGTTTCTCAAATTGATGATGGAGTAAACAACATGTCTATCCAAATATATATTGAAATTGAAGTTAGAAGCATGTGTTTTAATTGTCATACAACAGAAAAAAACATGGATAAAAGCAATTAAGATTTTTTTTACAGCAAATGTCCTCACTTTCTGCAGTACAGAAAACTGACTTGCACATTTTGCTGTGTTGGGGTGAACAGTTACGCTCCTTCAATTGTGCATTTGCTGTGGAAGTTGGGATCAAGAAACTGGGTCTAGTTCATTGAAGCTCTAATGCTGGATGTAAAGCTTTTCCTGTCAGTGAAAGACTTTGAGGGCAAGGACAGCACAGAACTGAGAGAATAAAGGCCTTAATCGAAGCCCATATATTAAACCTCCTTTGGAATCACCTTTCTTCCTATAACAGGGATGTCTTGCCAAAGCTAATGGTTCTGTATATCACCTTATCATCCATCTTTTCACAACCATAGGCATAAGTGTTAAACAACATTTTCAGCAAGGTCATGCACACACAAGGTAAAAACGTACACGAGGAGGAAGTGTTAACACAAAAAACCATGATGGCAACTGTTACTTTACCTAAGAGTACGCTCTTTTTTTAGTGGAGAGCAAGCAATGTTCCTATGAGGTAATATCTGTGAGGCAGAACTTGAATATAAACAAAAGGCTGGTGGGGCAGCATCAGCAGCATCTTTCTCTGCTTTTATACTCACTAGTTTAATGTTTCAATTAGTGAATCCATATGTCAAGACAACTAGTGACTTCTTGTGTTTATGGTGAGAAGTTCTGACAGTGTGTAATATTCATCCAATTTTTTGTCCAAAATACGTTTAGTCTTGTCCCTGCCCAGTGTCCTGAAGTGTCAGACTTCAGTGACCAGGATTCCCTGTGCAGATCATAATTATTAATTGCAGGCTTCTTTCTAATTTTTTATATCATCTTTACATACTGTATTCATCTCTTCTCCCTTTTTATTATTTTGTAGGCTACTTAATGCATGAATTCCACAAATTCTGGATTGATGAGGATCCACTGGACATAATGGAGTTCAATCGTGTCAGAGAGAAATTTTACAAGCGAATCTTGAAACAGCTCCAGAACCCAGAGATGGCTCTGTGCCCTCATTTTGCTGCATCAGAAAGTTTAATCAATATGTAGTTACTCACTTGATTTTCTTTGGAAACACTGTCTCACTCTTGTGTTAGACCACTGTTAGACCATCGCTAGCATACTGAATGACCATGGCAATTGTGTGCATGTTTTTGGCGCAGTATTCATCTATTTTTGTAACATGATCCCCTTATGCTTCTCTGGTTGGGGATTTTTCATTTTAAATGGGTGCTCATATTGCCTCATTATGCAGTGTTACCTTCTGAATTGATGTCCAGATATCAGAGTTTTTCTATTTTTTTAGACTTTCCTCATAATTCAGCATTGACAATTGAATTGTATTTCTCTAGCTGTGTTTTTGTATATGTGGAATAAGTAGCTGGATCTCGTATTGTGAAAGCTTTTTAGCTTCTCGATATGTTTTAAGGCTGGCATAACTACTGGCATTTCAAGCAAAATATATGTTTGGATCTCATCTAGGAGATAATATGTGTAATTTAATCTGATGCAGGCAAACACATTAAAGTCCAGTTTTCTCCATCAGCCACTATATACTTAATGCAAAATTAATGAGGCTTATGAGACACAAGTTTCAGTGAGAAGAGTTTGTGCAGAATTACAATCAGCTGCATGAATACCAAATGGTCTGGTGATGCTAATACATTCACAGTGAACTGCAAACACATTCACAACTACCAGATACTGGCAGGGGCCAAAAATTATAACATGAGGCTGTTCTCACCAACACCACCATGCTGAGGCATGGTCTAAATTCCTGCACATTCCTTTGAATATACAGAAGTTAGTATTTTGTATCACATGCTGGAAGGCAACGTGATTTGGTCACGTGGTGCTTGGTGAATTCAGGGGGTCAAAAATCTAAATCTTCTGTTTGAACTACTGAAAATGTTGCTTTTGTTGTCAATTCAGTTCCTAAGATCTGGGAGAAATAATTGATCAGAAGGTTTAGAGCAAAACCTCTCCTCTTGAGTTTCCCAGACTACTTATAAAAAATAATTTAAAATGGCAAGCTGCCTTTTTTCTAAAACCATAAGTGAGTAAAAGTGTTTGACACTAAGATTGTGTAGTATATTGAACAACATCTACCATGGCATTTCATACCCATGGTATTTTTTACCTTCTAAGCAATCAATTTTAGTATTATATGTTTGTGTAAATCACTTGCATATGGAGATTAAACTGAGTAGTGTCCAACTACTTGTGAATTATATCAATAAATTATACATCATTCTAAACTGAAGCAATGTGGGTTTTATTTTTGAGATGTGCAGTAATACAGATGAAAGCTATTTTACTTTAATGGGTTAGGTAAAATGGGAAGTAGCAGCTCTGTGGTATTCCCAAGTCTGAAGTGTGATCTCAGCTTCCCTAGATCTGGTGCTTTATATCATTTTAGTTACTGCTCGGGCCATGACTTTATAAGCAAAAAAATAAAACAATAGGAATATTTAAACTTCTTGAGAAACTGCTTATTGGATTTAAGCTCTCTCGTTTCTTTGCTGAAATGTAAGATGGGGTTCAGGGCTTCTCTGCGGGGCTGGAAAATTGCACTCATTGTGGAGTTAATCAGCAAAATTCTATGGGTATTGCAATAATTAGTCTTCTCCAATGAATTTGGAAATGGGGAGCATTTGCATATTTTGCATGAAACTACAAGGAATAAAACTCTGCATGTTTAACTTACTACCATTGATTTTGGAAAGTTGTTATTTGTAGTCCTTAGGTCTCAAGGACTTTTTTATGTCACTCTTGAAGCCTCTAAAATAAGTTTCTAATAACAGTTTTCATAGTTTCAAATCTTAGACTCTCACTTTCTTTCCTTGTCTCACTCTGACTGAAATACCTTCTGCAATTTGTTAGGTTACACTGGTTTATTTTTAATACTCAGCACTGGAGTTCATGGAGTTGAGGGGAGGGGAAGGAGGCACAAATATTCCTGCTACCTTCTTACTGGTGTCATCCTCTCAGTTATGCCTTGTCTCAAGGTGTCAACTTCAAATAAAATCAGAAAATGTCATCTGACTCCATGTCAGATTGTATCATTATAATCTAACTGGTTTGGGTGATAAATTTTCCTGTCTTTCAGGGCAATGGATTTAATGAAGCTAAGTGTGATATTCCTTCTCCTGTGGAGTCCTTGCATGCGGGTGCCTTCAGATCTTACCATCCTGCCCTCTTGTGCTTCAGCTTTGTCCTAACATGCTTGTTCTCAAAATCCTTGCCAAACCTGCGGCAGAGAATGTCCCTGGTGAGTGCCTAACACTGGCTGTGTGCTGCTGAGGGAGGATGTTTGTCTGACACTGCCTTCCCTCCTCCCCAGGAATGACCCCCATGATGCAAACGTAAGGTTTTCTTTAAGAAATCAGAATTTACACTGTCACTGACACAAATCCAAACTGACCTGTCAAAAACTGGGTCCTGCTGTCCCTAGGGAGAAGAAAATGAAGAAACAGGGGGAAAAAAAGGTATATTTCAAGAAAGTAGAATCAGTATTTATACCCACTGCAGGGTGCAGAATTTGGTTTAATTAAGAATAAAGAAGATTTCTGTTGGGTCTTTTGAAAAGCCTTCCACAGCCTCATGGTTGTTGCACTTCATCAGATATCTCCTCTTCCACAGGTTCATGCCTGGCCATGTGCATCTTGGGAAGCAAGTGCTGCCTGCCCAGAATGTAAAGCAATTTTATACCTTTCTTTTTTAACAGGTAATTTTTGTCAGGCAAAAAATTTACATTGGCAGTGCCATGCAGCCCTGTGTAGTTTTAAAAAGTCAAAGCTGCTAATTTACTTTATAAAATACAAGACAGCATACTGAACCTATGCAGAATGTCTTGCCTTGGGTGGGGAGATGAAAATATGATTGATGCAAACATAATATGGGGAAGTTGTATGTGATCTAAAATGCAGAAATGATTACCTTGATCTGTTTAAACCCAGAAAAAAGGTCCATGTAGTGTTGGAGTTCTTTAATTCTGTGTGCAGAGTTATATAAGGGTGGCCCATATTTCTCTGTTACAGATTCAGCCACTTCTCATAGCACAGCACTTCCTTATCCCAGTTAATGTGTATTTAAATTGATACCAGGGCTCCTTTAAAAACGTTGGTGGATACCAACTTGCCTTTAGTAACCTTGGTTCTCCACTAGCATCTGTGGAGCTGGAGCTGTGAGAGCCAAGAGGATCTATGCCTGGGGGTTTGACTACAGCCAGGAGGAGAGCAAGTGCTACTCCAGCTTCTGAAACTTTTTGGCTTGTAGCTTTTTTTTTTTCCTTTGAGGGAGGGAGAAATATTTTTGCTGTGATTTTAACTGTCTCTTTTTGAAGGTACTTCTGGTGCTGGTGGTATTTCTATGTACTATTTTTAGAAGCAAACAAGGTCCATCTTATCTGTGTGATTTGTCTTGGAGAATGGTATCTCCAGGCTGTTTCCTGGAGCAGCACCAAAGCTGGGTTGAAAAATTTACTGTCATGTACAGGGTAAAGGGGACTAATTTGTGGTCGTTTTAATGGAAGAGCAATCTTTAAAAGCACTTGTACCCACTGTGTGCCCTGTGGGGCACAGCCAAGTGGTGATGACTTAGCAGGCTGAAGTACTTTGCTGCAAGCAGGGCATTTTCAGCATGCCTCCAGTTAAAATAAGTGCTGTTAGGTAGAGCAGGATGTATGTGAACGGAGTGCTCAGGTTCATGAACCCAGATCTGCTACTACTGACCCAAAGAATCATTGGCTTCCGTTATGTGAGATCATAATTTCCTCCTTAAATCCCTCCCTTCACAGACTGTGGTTAGCTTTTAATGTGTCGTTTTTGTCAGAATGTGACCAGAGGTTTTTGACTCTCCCACAGGGGTGACCAGCATTGCAGCTTTGTCCGCTAGTGGGGTATTGCAGGTTGTAGTCACTCCTGCCTAAGCTCTAGAGGAAACCTCAATCTGCAGCTCTGCCACTTGGATGAATCTGACTGAGGTAGAAATCAGTTACAGCCTGAAATAGTAACTGGAGTGCAATTCTATAAATGTTAAGTCCATGTGTTTGACAAGTACTGTTGGGGAAACAGGGGAAACTCTGTATACAACGTAGGGAAATATGAGAATTCTGAATATATTTCCCTCTGTCCCCCAGTTGGCTCTTGACAAGTTTGGCATCATCAGCATATGAACATTTTGGCATCATAGGAAGAATCCTCTGGAATTATGATTTTCAGAGGATTATTCTACTTTGAATCTTGTTAACCATCCTGATTTCCACCCCTTGCTCCTCACTTGGAACTTGGTCCAATGCAAACTCGAATTTTGCACTAATGAATCCTCCAGGCTACACTGAGAAAAACAGCAGGGTTCCCCTCTGTACTCTTGCGTCTGCAGTACGGTGCAGCTAAAGATCACATGAATTATTAAAATAGATGTTTTGCAGAAAACAATCCTGAAACAGATAAGAAAATGAATTATTCATTGTTTTCCTTAGTTTGCGGCAGTGCAGGTTTTCTATAAGACTTGCCAAAGATTAGACAGGACTCTTCATACAAGATCCTATAGGAATAGAGCAGGACTGGCTTTGTGCTTTCCCCTATGAGCACTGCACATAGAAATCAGGTCATTACTTATTCTAGTAAAGAAAACTGTTTTTCTCTGTATAGTACTATAATTAGAAAAGAGATTTAGCTCTAAAACCTCCAAGCAAGAATCGGGTACAGCAGCTTAGCTCAAAATGAGCTGTGGGGAAGGGCAGAGGGCTGGTGACTTCTGTTGCTGTGTTCTTAAGACCTGGGCTCTGCTGTACTGGAGGACTGTAAAAACATGTAACCGTAGGTGGTGTATTCTCCAAAGAGCTTACAGCCTAAAACAAGGGAGGTGAGCAGTATGAGGGATTGGAACTAGATGATCTTTGAGGTCCCTTCCAATCCAGGCCATTCTATGATTTTATGATCCCTGGTGGATACAACACAGCTGAGAAGAAAGTCTATGATCCTCAACAGGGGCTAGCTAGGAAGTATCAACAAGATGTAGACATAGCTTAGATGTAAAGCCTTGAACGGAGAGCAGGGGCAAAAGTCAAGCCCTTGGTCATGGTCCATAGACAAGAGTATTCTCCAGAGCTGAAAAGTGCTTGTAGGCACATCAGGCTTAAGCTGGGGAGAGTTGTTAGGAAATAGTGAACAACCTGGGACTGTAATATGGATCAGGATAAATGAATCCAAAGGGCACAATGCAGAAGACCCACAGATGCAGTTTGCTGTCTCTCTTTAACAGGGGTATTTGTAATGCTGATTTGACTCTGGCTGGTCTCACATGCTCCTTTAAGCTGTTATGACTAAGCCATCGTCTGCCTCCGTCCTTTCTCCCAGTTTCCATCCTCAGTGGCTGGTTGATTTGAATGTAAGTCAGCTGACACACAGTTTGCCCCCAGTTTCCATGCCTCTGTCCCCACTGACCCTTCACACACATTTGTCAGGAAGCCATTTGGCAGGGAACATGAGTGTCACTTCTCCATAGCCCTATGGCCAAAATAGAGCACAAAAAGAATGATGGGAGCAGAGGCCTGAGCAGGCACCAGCTGACCTGGTGAGCCTCCTCCTCCGGCTCTGCCCTGGCCCAGTTTGCAGGGGGCCACTGTGACACCAGGGGGAGGATGGTTGCTCTAAACTTGGCCCTCTCAAGGCTGCTGTTTCCAACTGCTTCAACTTCTTTGTGCCTTTCACGAGGGCTGTGGGGAAGGGACATGAGCATGTGTCTGCATGGACAACACAAGGCTTGTCTAGCTCAGCTGCTAACTTGGTGCATGTGGTTGTTCTACGACTAAAGCACCCTCAACCTCCCACCAGGGTCTCTCCAGGGAGAATCAGTTTTTTCTGTCTTGCAGAATAGAATGGGGAGGTTTTTTGTTTGTTTTTTTCTTCTTTTTTTTTTTGATCCATGCCTGAGAGAGGCCTCAGTGTAAGTCATGCCTGTCTGCAGTGAAGGTGAGCAAATTAATACTGGTTCCAAGTCTGGCCAAAAGAAATCAATCCAGCAACAGCAAAGAACAGGGGATCCTGAGCCCAGGTGCTGAGTTATAATCCCAGCACAGTTCTCTCCTCTATTTGCTGGATAAAAAGGCAGGTCTGAGGGAGATGTGAACATAACTATCCACTGAGTGGGTCAGAAAGTCTTCCTTGATTGTTGGTGTGAGTGCCCTTGTATTAAAAGGTAGACTAAACATTCGTGTCCTCAGAGACTATTTAAAAAGCTAGTCAATGATATTTTTTTCTCATTATGTGACGTATCAGTGCTTTTGGAGCACTAAACTAATTTCTAATTCCAATAGAGATCTGAAAGCTACAGAGAGATGGTGCAGTGCATTTGGGACCCTGCATTTTGGAGCTGTCTGAACTGCAAGTCAGAGAGAGATGCTGGCACTTTAATGTTTTATTCTATATTCTTAATTTGCACCTATA
This sequence comes from Lepidothrix coronata, assembly GCF_001604755.1. NCBI lineage: Eukaryota > Metazoa > Chordata > Aves > Passeriformes > Pipridae > Lepidothrix > Lepidothrix coronata. The sequence continues at coordinate 349,788 of NW_016690233.1, read as the reverse complement.
AATGCAAATTCAACATCGATGTCTAGCAAAAGTATCTTTTGTGATCCTCTTAAGTTTATTATAGATGTCTATAATCACTTCCTATAAGTCTCATACATAACAGTAATTAACTTCTATGCCACAGTTCTATTCCATTATTTTTCAGGCACAGCAATGACAGCTCCTAGACATTTGAGTGATGGGAATTAGAGACTTTCTACTTTCCAAAGAGACAATTTTCTCTGGGGATAGAGCATGTGGGAGGCAATGCAGCTTATGCCATTTGGGAGAGGTCACTCTGATGCCACTGAAAATTTAATCAATAATAGAACCCTTTAATCAAGTGCCTAAATTTCAGAGGGAGATAAGCACAAGCAAATATATTGAAGATGGTGAAGGGCCTTGAGGGGAAGCTTTATGAAGAGTGGCTGAGGTCACTTTGTCTGTTCAGCCTGGAGAAGAGGAGACTGAGAGGAGACCTCATTGCAGTCTACAACTTCCTCATGAGGGGAAGAGGAGGGCCAGGCACTGATCTCTTCTCTATGGTGGATAGAGACAGGACCCAAGGAAATGATATGAAACTGTGTCAGGGGAGGTTTAGGTTGGATATTAGAAAAAGGTTCTTCACCCAGAGGGTGGTTGGGCACTGGAACAGGCTCCCCAGGGAAGTGGTCACAGCACCAAGCCTGACAGAGTTCAAGAACTGTTTGGATGATACTGTCAGGCACATGGTATGATTCTTGGAGCTGTCCCGTGCAGACAGAAGTTGGGTCATGGGTCTCTTACAACTTGACATATTCTGTGATTCTATGTACCTATCGAGTTAAAAAATAACTCTGAAATACCCATGGCAGCTGGGGACTATGGAGTGATGCATTACCTGAATAAGCAGTGGGACTTCTACATCAGTCTTGTACTGCGCCAGGAGTTAATTCCTCAGCTCACTGCTGCTCTTAGGATCAAAGCAGTTGTAATAATTTCATTTTCTTCATATTAAATTACCTGTAACAAACACTGCAATGGGAAAAATACTCTGGTTTAGAGAGAGCAGTATTTTTTTATTAACCATCCCACCTAATATCAATGTATCTGAGAAAACTGCTGTAATATGACTGAGTCCCAAGAGCTGTGCTCCAGCCAGGACAAGGAATGCTTTGCACAACATAAGTAATTCAGTTTCACAAAATCCGTGTGCATGGACAAATAACATACCATATTTGGGGAAAATGAGGTTAAATGCAAAATAATCTAGGTTTTAATTATGCTAATGCAAGAGAGAGGCCTGAATTCCCATGCTGCCCCTCCTTGCTTCAACCATGAGAAAGCTTTCTCCAAAAAGCTTTCTCCAAAAGACAAGTAGGATACCCTTTGAGAATGAAATATCTTGGTTTATAGTTGATGAATAAAAATGTTGGGTACAATCTCACTGTCTTGACTCAGCTACTGTAACAGCCTCTTCTCTGCCATGGCTGAATTTTTTATTATTCAATATATATGTATGCACTGATCATGGAAGACATTGTCTCATCTTGTTTAAAGCTGTCACATCATCATTCTGCAACACTTGAAATCTGACCCTCAAGTGACATCTGTGCTGGTTTGGGCTGAGATAGAGTTAATTTTCTTCATAGTAGCTACTATGGGGCTATGTTTTGGATTTGTGCTGGAAGCAGTGGTGGTAATTGACATGTTATACCATTGACATCTTTGGGTTTTGCCTTCTTGCCTGTTTTTTTTTTCACCTGCACTCTTATCTGCTCAAATCAAACTCCCCCTTCAAAACTCTTCTTCTCGCAAGGCACCTGCACCATTGATGTCTGACTATACAATTAATTGTGCAATCGGATATGTCTGTCTTGTATTGGCCTCATAAGCCACCAGCGTGCCTGTAACAAATGCGGATAGAGCCTTCCCAAATCTTCATTCGCGAAGCCTAGCCATGATACAATTAATTCAAAGTCATAAAAGAAAGAAAATAAAAGCACAAAAGACAATTTTGAAGCCATAAGTACCAACATTTTTGTGCACAGCCTCACATTATGGTGAGTGAAGGGCCATCACAATAGTGAAAGGTCTAGAGGGGAAGCCCTATAAGGAGTAGCTGAGGTCACTTGGCTTCTTTCAGCCTGAAGAAGAGGAGCCTGAGGGGACATCTCATTGCAGTCTACAGCTTCTGCACGAAGGGAAGTGAAGAGGCAGGTTCTGATCTCTTCTCTGTGGTCACCAGAGAGAGGACCTGAGGGAATGGCATGAAACTGTGTCAGGGGAGGTTTAGGTTGGATGTTAGGAAAAGGTTCTTCATCCAGAACATGGTTGAGCAATGAAACAGGCTCCCCAAGGAAGGCACAGCACCAAGCCTGACAGAGTTCAAGAAGTGTTTGGACAATGCTCTCAGGCACATGGTGTGATTCCTGGGGCTGTCCTGTGCAGAGACAGGAGTTGGACTTCGATGATCCTTGTAGGTCCCTTCCAGCTCAGAATATTCTATGATTCTGTGATGAATTGCCTTCCCGTTGACACCTCAGAGTTATAACCAAAGTCGTTCTGGGGTAAAATCAAGATATTTCTGATCTTGTTCTAAAAAACACCCAGAGGTTTTGAACAACCCCGTTCCCCCGGTGCCAGGGTCCCTCCCGCGCCCGGCGCTACCACCGCCCCCCGCCAGGCAGAGCCGCCCCGGCACCAGCGGAGGGTGAAACCGGTGCTTCAGCACCCTGGACAGGGCCGGGCAGGGCCGGGCAGCGCAGGGCCAGCGCAGCGCCCAGGGCTGCTGGGTCCACTGGCCTCTAAGGCAAATAAACAACCCTCTCTCCTAGCTCCTTGTAATTCGTGCATCTACCCCCGTGTTACAACTCTTTGGTGCTTGTGAGTGCTGGAGCATTAGTCGGGATGCTTAGTAACTATCTCCAAGGAAGCCCTGTTAATCAAAATAGCTTAATTACACTTGAGTTTTTGGTGGAATTCAGAGTTTGGGAATCAAGTTGAGGCCGTGCCCCTTCAGGGTTTTGAAACTGTACTGGGGGATTTTTGCTCAGTTTGCCTGTCAGAGTTCAAGGAGCAGCTGGACAATGCTCTTGGCCATATTGTTTAGTTTTACATATTGCTGCAAGAAACCAGATGTTGGACTCGATGATCCTTATGGGTTGCCTTCAAATTTGAGATATTATGTGATTCTATTCTATCATGTGTTGCCTGAATAGAAATTGGCTGTTGTGAATACCCTCACCTTGGAGAAAGTCTGCCAAGGATCCTGCACTTCAGGGCCTGAGAGATCCCAAAGACATGGCATCAGCCTGTAGGAAATAAAATTGGTGTAGCATTTGTCTTCCCTGAGGCAAGCATTTTCCATACTGGGGAACACTGCTCTAGGTCACTTAAACACTCTCTAAATTCCATCAAGGAAAGTGCAGATGGGCCTATTCATATGCTCCTTCTTCATTCCTGTAAGCAAATTACAGCAACTTTCTATCAGCATTTTTCTTTGTTGTAAAATGTCCTCCACTGAGCCAGGCTGGGGAGGCTGAGGCCTCTTAAGCATTGAAAGAACTCTTTGGTATTTGCTTTCATGGAAACTCCCCAGGAGATAGTATCCCTCTCCAAGGTAGGACAGTTGTTATAAACTGATGGATTTTTGAAGTCATTCTTAAGAACCACTGACAGCATCTCTTGATATTGGCAGCCCTGCACCTCTCTACAGTGCAGCATAGTAATCAACTACACCATCCATTAGTTAGACTAAGAAAACTGCTCTGAAATCTCCTTTGCTAACATTCAAGCACATTAGTTGGTGTGCATGGAAAAGAGTTTATTGCTTTCTTTGCTACTAGGTTGCATATATTTGAAGGCTGTTAACAATCTTTTGTCTTATTTGGCCCATCCCCATTCCCAGTGAGGTGCTTGGTGTGTGCTGCTGGGGCTGCCACTGGTTGCCTCTGGCCTACCCTGTAAACAATGGTTGGGTGGTGGGATGGGTCTGTTCTTCCTTCTTTGGGAAGCCCCTGTCCACTGTGGTGCCCTGACAGTAGGTAAAACAAGGAGCAATAACTCTCCAGAACACCTCCTGAGATTTAGCAGTTTGTGGGTTAAGCTTCCTATGGAGATACCAAGTTTATCCTCATATTTGTAAGGACTCAGTGTCTTTTTTTCCTTCTGCAAATTCGTCCAAACATTTTTAAACACATCTGTTCTGTATTCTTTCAGAACATCTTGTACTTTTCAGTTTTACATTTCAGTTTTGCTCGGTAAAATGCCTTTTTTCATTTTATGTGTTGCTGGATGGACTGAGAGAGTGTAAATAGCCAGTTCTTGTGCTCTTATTTGTTATGACTCATATCTTTTCTTTGGTTACCTTTTTTCAAGTTAAAGAGATCTAGTCTTAGTTTCTTCTCAAGTTGAAATTGTCACAATGTTGTTAATAATTTTATTGTCCCTCTTTGCAGTTTTTCCAACACTGATTATTATTATAACATATTATTATATTGTGCAATTTCACTGTTCACTTCCACTCTCTTTATCTTTCATTAGTTAAAGGGAGAACTCCTCTTTCTGTCCCATGACACTTTGTGGTTTTTAAAATTTATTGATCAGCTCACTTTTACTGACTGTTTTCAAATTGTAATAGATACCTAAAGCAGAATTTCCCTTTGCGGAAGCCTTGCTGATTTTTAACACTTAGAATCATAGATTTGTAGAATTGTTTAGATTAGAAAAGACCTTTAAAATCATCACCTCCAAGCATTAACCCAGCACTGCCAAATCCACCACTAAACCATGTTGCTGAGTGCCACATCTACACATCTTTTTAAATACCACCAGGGATGGTGATTCCAGTGCCTCTTTGGGCAGCCTGTTCCAATGCTTGACAACCCAAGGCACTTACGCACCTTTGAATTCAGTCTGTTTGATTTTCTGTGGTTTGTTTTTTTTTCCGAAATGGAAATGGAACTTCCTGGTCTGTAACTGCCCGGCTGTCCTCTGCAGTCCTCCTACAAACTGATACGATATCTGCCACCTCCTGTTCCACTGGTACCAGTCTGATGTAAGCAATAAGTTACACTCCACAGTAACTTGGCAGGCAATTTCATATCAGAGCTCCTTTAAAATCACTGGATAAGCATCTAGTCCTGTTGATATATCACTGTTGATGCTACTGGCTTCTGGCCCTTCAGTTGAGACCATTTCTCATCACCTGCAGATAAAAGTTCTAGCCCTTCCACAGTGAGCACTGCTGCAGGTAATTAATATACCTTTCCTACACCAAACTTATATTCTCTGAGCAGTCCTGTTCTATATCTATCATGTGCAGACACTGCAGTTTCCTGGCAGGTTGCCTGCTTCTAGTATGTTTTATTAGTAGTTTTTAATGCATCTGCCCTGGTGTTACTCAATATTTTTTCTTGCCCTCCTTACAAGTTTTTATTTAACTTTTCTGACTTCTTTTCAGTTTTGCCAATATGGATGCAGTTTCTGTGTTTTGAACAGTAGTATTTTATTTATAATTACTCTCTGTAATTTTTTCTTTGCTAATTCTTCTTTTAGCCTTCCCATTCCCATAAGGATGTTTTGCTTACATGCATTGTGATTACTGTCACACAATCGTTTTCCAAAGGTAACATTTGATCCTCATCCTGTATTCTGCTAATGGCTGCACAGACTCTCCTTCTGTGGTGTCTGTCCAGGGAACAGTAATTCAAGCTGTTAAAAAATGCAACATGAATTAGAGCCCAGTATGACATTTTCCCACTTCATGGAGGCGATGTATAGCTGAAGTTTTCTGTGGCCACTGCTCTCTGCCTTACAGCCTTGCTGGTGTCCTGTAACATGTATTATTCTAGTCAACACTTCAGTCCTAATTGCACTGTTCCTATTTTTGAAAAGTCAGGCTAGAGGGGCATTATATTATATTTTGCAACAGTTAGTTTATTTGTCTAGAGCTTTCTTTAATGTATGCTGCACTTTCCTTACTGATACTATCTTCTTTGTCTTTCTGATATTTGCTTTATCACCACATCCTAGTGGTTGTCTCCCACTTCACACCTTTCTCATGGGCCAGTCCTGATTAACAACCAGATGTTCCAATCTACCCAACTTCATTTTGTATAGTAGTATTTCAAAAAGAAAAATAATTTACAATATATTTAACTTTGGTCTTGGTCTATTTCTGGCTAAATGGGCCTTTGTTTGTTGAAACTGCTGTTTGTTCTGTTTCTCATCTGAATTTCATTGATTTCCATCCTGTTCTATATCACAGGATGCAGTATGATATGATTTTACATATAGAAGCTGAGCACTATAGTTTTGGGACTGGTTGTTTATGCAGGTAAGCTTTCCCCAAGCCTGAAAGAGAGTTGAGAGTTTTCAGTAATTTCAGTGCTCAGCTGAGTGCAGCCTCAGCAGAGAAAAGAGCCAAAACTCACAACCCAGACTGCAAAGGGAGTGTGACTCTGGTGCAACAGGTATAAGTTCCCACTTATTAATCTCACAAGAGACTTTATTTAGCCTCATTATGAATGGAATTGATTGTGTCTCATGCAATAGTTTCAGTTTAACTGTTTTCTTGATAAACAAGTGAAAATGCAGAGGTATCGTTGAGTAGGGAAATATCCTAGGCTGAAGAAAAAAACCAAAACAACCAAGGCTTAGTGTTTTCAATACTTATTAGCTTCTGATTTCACTTAGATTTAAACCATTAAAAAAAAAACAAAAAACGAGCTAGATTTAAAATTCTACTGGGGTTGTAAAAATAAATTTGTTGCAAAAGAAGTATATTTAATTCAGTGAATTGTTATTAATTATTTTGTTCCAAGCCCAGCAATTCTTAGAACTTAGCAATTCAAAAGTATAGTTTCAAATACAGGCTTAGATTTAAAGTGTGAGGCTCAATGTTTTCAAATCTTAGGTTTATTATAGTGTTGGTTAATACGGCTTAATACATATAAGATGTAAGATTGCTTATAGTGAAATTCTTCTATTCAAAACTGGGTTTAAGTGAAAAATCTAAAGCTACTTCTGGCATATCCTCTTCCAGGTGATGCTGAAAGAGAACTTTGTGGAGGGAAGATCAGAACTGGAGAAACACAAAGGGGCAGATCCTTGTCTGGCGTAACCAGGCCCAGCTCCACTGAAGTCCATTGAGGAATTGACTTGCAGCATTCAGAAGCAGGTCCTTCCTAACATGGTAGCAAAGTTCAGGTTAATCCTGCTGAAACTGGCAGTCACCAGTGAAACTGTGATGCAGGTATTAAAAAATTATGTCCCTGCTTTCAGCTATGCCAACAGATGTCTGTGGACAAGAAGCTAAACAGCAGAAGAGTTGAATACTGCAGGGAAAAGAGGTACATGCAAAATCCATTTTGGATTATTTATTGCTCAGCGTGTCCCATAGTTTTGATTAAGGAATTAGGTCAGTGCCGCTAGATGTTTTGGAGGATTCATCTAGGCCAGGCTGTCACAGTCATGTGCAAGCCCAAAGATATGCCAAGTGCATGCAGAAGGATTTCTATGAGCACAAGGTAGGATCTTCTCCAGGAGCCCTTCTCCCAAGGCACATCTCCATGAGGGATTAAGTCCCTCTAAGAAATTAGGTACCTGAGTCACTGTGAATATCCTGGCCCCATCAATCTGATCTTCAAGTCCCCTGAGCCACGCTCATTTCAGGCCTTCATACACACAGCAGGGATGGCAGTCCAGAGCAGATATGAACAGGGCACGACATTATTGTGGTAGACTCTGCACATCTCTGGCCATGAGGCTGAGAGATAAAAGCCACTGCTGCTTCCAAAGAGGAGAGAGGTGAAACACAAGGAAAACAGTCATTTGGAA
>NW_016690233.1:283791-341958 GCF_001604755.1 Lepidothrix coronata | reverse complement strand
AGACAGCTCTGGCTGTTCTTCTGGGTACACCAAGAGGTATATATGCAAAGCCAAAAGATTAAGGCACATCCAGGCACACCTTTCTGGACCCTGCCATACAAGCTGTAGTATAAGGAAGCATGGGTCCGCATTTATCTGACAACTGCTGCCAAAATCAAATTATTACTCATTTCCCTCATCCACCCAATACAGAGGAGAACTGGCAAGCACAAGTGCAATACAAGACACAACCAGCACAAGCTGACCATCTCCATTCTTCCTGTATATGAATTTATGCTTTTTTACACTCCCTCACAGATCAGCCCAGTGTGAGTAGAGATTAGCATTGACTGATACGCATAATGGAGCCTGCTTGAAAATGCTGTCATCTCTCTTCAGAAGCTGACAGCTGAACTGTTAAGCTAAGAGGTCAGAGTTGATTGGCTTGTGCACCAGCTGTATTCGACACTGGGAAATGTGCCAAAGGCTTTTCCAGCTCAGACCTGTGAGATGCTAGTCTGTGAGTAAGCCATACGCACAAGGGGCAAAGCAGCTCAGCTGTGTAGGTGAAGAGTGATTTAGGAGCCCCAGCAATGGCAACTCAGGGTGTCAGCACCTGTCAGACTTCTTGATCCCTTCTAGCTCACTGCACCAGCAAAATATAGATAATGATTGTGCCAAGTTCTTCTTAAATTGCAAGGGCATCTATCGCCTCTGGCACACTTCCAAATGCAGTTGTATAAATAGAACTGTGCTGGACTTGCTACGTAGTAAGGAAGTTATTTATGCTTCACTTTTTTTTTGGATCCAGAGAAATATTCTATGCATACATAGAAATGCTGTTTTCATAAGACTGAGAACCTTGGGTTTTGTCTTTCCTCCTTCTTTTTGTACGTCATCTGCTGAACACATACACAAAGTTTATACATTTCACATTACATGTTCACATCTGCTGAACGCAGAGCTTACACAGTGTGCAATTTTTTTTCCACAGAAAACTGAGTTTTGAGTGAATCTTTGCAGACTAAAAAATGTCAGCAAGAAAATATTTGTAATCAATCCATTCAGAAATGTAGCACATGCAATTCTTTGATGTCAATCACTTTTTTCTCCATACTTGCCTCTCTCTCATTGCATTACAATTTCCTACCTTGTGACTTGGAGGTAACACATCATGAGTGGTTGGTTAGGTCACATGGGATAGAGAGCTGCCTGTCCTGGAGCCTGGACTACAAAGGAGAAAGAGGGCACAAATCACACAGCCTACAGCAGCCATGACACATCATTCAAAAGCAGACCGGACACAGTTGACTTTCGGACATGACATTTGCCTTTGACAAATTTTAGTTTTCCTTGATAAAAACACTTTTCTTGGAAAAAAAATACAGAAACTGGTTTCAACTGAAAACACACTTGATGAATAAAAATGTTTTCGTAAACCCCAGAAAATAACTTTCTAGTGGTTAATCAAAATTTCAGATCGTGGTGCCTAAAATTTTTTTACGTTGGTATCCAGGTATATAAACTAGTGGTCTGATTTTTCCCAAAAGCATATTGAACACCCTATGTGTCTAGTTTCTGTGGAGTGAGGTGCTAAGGGTTTAACAATTCAAAATCACCAGGCCTAGAGCCAAACTTCTGAAATCTGAACATCTAAAATTAGGTAGCTACGGTCTGATCTAAAGCCCAGTAAAATGCGTGGAAAGACCCCTGATGAATTTCTATTTCTGGGTGTGACTAATTCATCTATACTTACATGTCAGAATGAAAATTAACTTGTTCAGGTCAGGTCAAAGTCATGAGCAACCACTCTTTTGCTCATCGTGGGCAGTTCCTGCTACACAGAGTGCCTTCAGCGAAGTAGGTGGGATGGCAGAAGAAATGGAGTTAGTACAGTGTCACCTTGGCAATCCTCTCCGTGAGCAGGTACTGTGCTGCATTCATGCCCTGTGCACGCTATGTGCAAAACTTCCAGAAGGTCACATGTTGGTAAACACATATGTATGTGGGGCCAAACAGCTGGAAAGCAGCTCTGCAGGGGACATGAGGTTCATCATGGACACCAAGCTGACCATGAGCCAAAAATAGGCCCCTGTGGCAGAAGCCAAACAGCCCCCCTGGCTGCATCAGGCAGAGCACTGCCAGCAGACCAAGGGAGGTGATCCTTCTTCTCGGCTCAGCACTGGTGAAACACGTCTGGAGTGCTGGGTCCAGTGGTGGACTTTGCAGTACAAGAGAGACACAAAGAGACTCCAGCAAAGGGCCATGAAAATGATGAAGCACCTGACATATGAGAAAAGGCTGAGGGAGCTTGGACTCTTCTGCCTGAAGAAGAGAAGATTCGAAGAGATCTTATCAGTGTATGTAAATATCTGATGGGAGAGGATGAAGAAGACAGAGTCAGAATCTTCTCAGTGGTGCCCGCTGACAAGATGAAAGGAAATGGGCACAAACTGAAATGCAGGAAACACATTTAGACATAAGACAAACCCTTTTTTACTGTGGAGGTGGTCAAGCACTGGAACACTTTGCCCAGGGAGGCTGGAGGAGTTAGAGCAGCTATTTACACAGAAGTATTGTTTTAATAAAAATTTTTCCAAAAATAATTTGACAGATAAGCTAAAGATAAATCATTGATAGCGCAGACGTCCTTTGGGGTTCTCAATCTCCCTTACACTGCAAAGGGCTGTAAAATGCTGATGATATACATCACCAGAGAGCCACCTCTCCTCCAGGGCTTCTTTGGTGAGCAGGAAGATAATAGAGAGAGTCTGAGAGTTAAGGGTCAAACCAAACATCTGCATTAAGGTCCCTCAAGCTGGAAAATATTGTATGTCTGTATTTGGCTGAAGTTCTTTGGCATTAATGTGTCTGTGCACCTACATGATGCCGACTCTTCATGGCATCTGGCATTAAAAGTTGAATTGCCTTTTTCCTCAGTTTTAGGTAAATGACTTAGGCAAATAATTTATCTCATTCAAAGTCTGCTTAAAAACTAGAAATGCCTGAAAAGAGAACCACTTAGGCTGGTATTCAAGAACTTGCTTGGAGGTGATTTATCTTAATCGTATTGTCAAAGTTAGATGTATGTCTACTCTCAAAAAGACTGGTGGCTAAAAGCTGTGGATGACACAAACTCTCCAGAACATTGTCTCAGCATCTCTCTCAAGCAAAAACACAGGCTGTGTGGAGAATGGATTGACAGCAGCCCTGAGGAGAATGACTTGGGGCATTGGGTAATGAGCACTCAACATAGCCCAGCGGTGTGCACTTGCAGCCCAGAAAGCCAGTTGCATCCTGGGCTACATCAAAAGCAGCATGGTCAGCAGGTCAAGGGCAAGGATTCTGCCCCTCTACTCCGCTCTGGTGAGACCTCACTTGGAGTGCTGTGTCCAGCTCTGGGGCCATCAACATAAGAAGGACACAGACCCACTGGAGTGAGTCCAGAGGAGGCTACAAAGATGATCAGAGGGCTGAAGCACCTCTCCTGTGAAGTCAGGCTGAGACAGTTGTGAGCCTTCCCTGAGAAGGGAAGGCTCTAGGAACACCTTCTAGCAGCCTTCCAGAACCTAAACGGATCTGCAAGTGAGGTGGAGAAGAGCTTTTTACAAGGGCATGTAGTGACAGAACAAGGTGCAATGGCTTACAACTGAAAGAGCGTAGGTTTAGATTAGATGTTAGGAAGAAATTCTTTATTGTGTGGGTGGTGAGGAATTGGAACAAGTTGCGCAGAGAAGTTGTTGCCCCATCCCTGGAAGCATTTACGGCCAGGTTGGATGGGGCTCTGAGCAACCTGGTCTAGTGGAAGGTGTCCCTACCCACAGCAGGGGGGTTGGAGCTAGATGATCTTGAAGGCCCCTTCCAACCCAAACCATTCTATGATTCTTCCTCTCTGAAAGTTGCTGGGATCACCCTGAACTGTTGACGAACCACTTCTGCTTCAGACAGTGAAGCCCACACCTCTAGTTTTTCCATTGCTAGCCCAACATGAGCCCAAACATGTCGATTTACTCACGATATTGCCCTCTTCTGGGAGTTGCAGCGTGAAAGATGAGAACTTTTCATACTGAATTATCAAGTATTCACAGTATTTAAAAATAGATTTTCCATGTCCTTCTCCAGCCATTGCTTGCATGTCTCAGTCAAGCTTATGAACACAAACTGACCATGTGAAATAGTGATAATATAGCAGCATCTGGGCTGCAGAGAAAGGCTGCACATCCATTGATGGCAAAAGTTAATTTCAATGTCTTGGCTTTCTTTTATTTTTTTTTTTTTTCAGAAAATTTGCCATCCCTAGAAATGCTGGAGGCAAATTTGCTCTTTTGCAGCCAAGAGTAAACAGGAGGTAATTTTTTATCATTGCACTGGAGTGGGGATTTCTTGACTGGGAAGATGAGTAGCACAAGCTGCAGTGGGGTGACTGCAAACCCGGATGGACGGTACAAATGGTACAGGGCAAGGGGAAATTTATTAGCAACCTTTAAGCAACACACACCCTTAATAAGTGGTGCTACAACAATATTTTTGGTCTTTCCTTAAAGCCTGCCCTGTGTCTCCACTGTCAATGCCTAACCATCCCGCAGACCAACCCTGAGTAACTCAGCACAGTCCTGCAACGTTACCTGCTCCTTGCAGGCTCTCGGAGGACAAGGAGATCTGTATCAGCAACACGGCACACATCTAACTGCCCTCCTACAGGAAGCTATATTTTGTAGAGGATACTGGTTCTCTGAAGCCATTAAAATAGCAGGTGGGGAATGCCTAGGAGGAGTTTGACTACTGATTTCATATCCCAGGGATTGTGGGCCCTTCAAGCTGGCTCAAGATTTTTTAACAGGCGACAACACTATCGCAGCAACCCAGACACAGTCACGCCTCAGCCTGCTGGGGCTGGGCATGGCTGTGACACAGCACCTGCTGTGCCGCACTGGACTCGAGGGAATGCTGCCCTGGGCAAGGCTCCTGCAGGACTTGCATGCCACAGGGCATCTATGCCTGCAGCTGGCCCAGGCCCATCCCTCCAGGCACTGCTCCAAGTATAGCTTGGCCAAAAATAGGACTGTGGGAATCCCTGTCCAAAATCCAGCTTCAGAAAACGCAATTATTGACAATGCCCCAGTGGGACAGAGGTTCTCTCTGAAGTCTGTGACCACAGGCACCAACTGTGTAGGTCACTCTGGACAGAAAAGTGTCCCAAACAGGTCCATTCTACTGCATTTTTTAAAAAATGCAAATTAAAATGCAAGTGGGAGGAACAAGAAAACCACCACACTTGCATATCACACTGTACCACAGTTATCGATTCTCTCGGTTAACAGCAGTCAGGCTGGGAGAGGGAAAAGGAATGCTCCAAAGAATGGGTTTACATGGACTTTATTTAAACAAAATGTGCAAGTGAAAGCAGAGGTTTCACATTCCTTTCTGCTAAGCGAGTTTATGCCTCTTACACTGGTAAATACAGGCACTTTCACTACATGCTGCAGTTTTACACCCTCGAGAACCTGACACTGGTGTCAAACAAGCCTGCATGGTGGGCAGGGGGATACAGCACTCACAGTAACTACCGGAGGAGAGAGACAGGTTGAACAGTGCCTAAGCATCTTACATTTTACAGCTGGATCACTACACAATAAAATGACTACATAATCACAGACCCGTTACAAACATTAACACAGGCAACAGACAGGAGAGAGTAAAAAAAAGGTTCACGACATCCTCAATTGGCTGAAAGCTAATCACCGCAGCGTGCTGTGGCTGTTACTTTTCTCTGGAGACACACACTTAAATCATCTCCCAAAGTTTCTGATTGTCTTTCAGTCCTGGTAAGACTTCACAAGGAGCCACATGAGGATTACAGTAATCAGGACAATCATGAAGTTGAGGCAAATTTCTCGTGTGGATCGCTCCATTTTTAGGGAGTAATGAGGAGAGAGCAGAGATCAGCAGGCAGAGCAAAGGAAAAACTTCAGCGACTTGCCTGGGTGTGTCCTTGAGCTCAACCTTCAGGGCATGGGCTCTTTTAAGAAAAGAGAAAAATATGTGAAGAACAGATGCATGAAGGTGGCAGGTTCAGCAAAGCTATTTATGTTGGTTTAAATAAATGTTTCAGTGGCCAGGATGCCAGGATGTCAGTAAGCACTGGGGTGCTAAGAAGTAAAAGCCATCTTTGGCAGCTTATCACCTTCTTTGATTTACAGCACTTGACAAGAAGCATTCCAAGTGTCACCCCAAACTACAGTGCTACTGTGGAAATTACTGCTACTTTGTGCAAGCATTTACAAATAAATAATGTCCAAGCCCCATTTAATACTTTCAACAGATATACATTGTAAATATACTACTATTAAAAGTTTTAAAATTCCTATATTCATCTGCAGAATTTCTTTTTTTTTTTTAAAGAAACTGAGTCCAAACTATTCTTCTATTAAGAAGGACTAATAAATCTGAATTATTTATATTACCACTAAAAGTACAAGGAGAACCTAAGGTTAGACATTTTCGTTTCTGAAGAACTTCACATATTTTGTGACTTAATCCTACAGATGAAATAGTATTTTCTAAGGAACCTTCTGCCTTTCCTTCAATTTCAGGATGCTAAAAATATCATACTTCAAAAATCCCATTCATGTTGTACTCAAAAACTTTTCTGTTGGTTATTGCTTTTATTTACTTTATGACAGTAATTTTTGAATTTTATATGTTTTTGGAGTTCATGCAGAGAAATGAGAATGCTTTATCATGAATATCATGCACTAATCCCATCTGTATGCCATGTAAATAACATAAAAACCTTTAAACAAATGAGGCATAAACTCTAGACAAAGAATTTCAGCTACAAAACCAGATTAGGCTGTAACATCTATGGTGCAAATGAGAAGCCCTGGGACCATCCCAGCATGAAGACAGAGAGTTTAAATTGAAACTGCTTTAGTTTGCAGATTAAATATTAAAAGCCCAGTGCATGCAGTTAACAAATTCCTACATTTTCAAGTTGTTTTATCAGCCTCCTGTGTCCTTGCGTAAGAGAAAATCTGACCTAATAAGTAAGCCATTTCTTTTACCTTGAGTAGGTAAATGCAGCCCAGTGTTTCTGCCTCTGGACTTTGGGTCAGTGCAGATATTATTTCCCTCCAAGCTTCTGCCTATCTCCCACTCGGTCTGGATGCTCTGTTCTTGTGTGGGAGCTAAAGTAGGCTGAGGGTGGAGACCAACAAGTGTGTTGGCAAGCCAGGTGCTGACATCACCTCCCCCCCCCCAAATATTTTTAAAGAACTATGTTGGGCTGCAAATTTGGTCAAGGCTGTTTATGCAGTGGGCTCTGTGGGCTGATTTGCTCCTTTTTGTTCCTCTGTTGTGGTGCTGTGCTAAGAGCAAGGCTTGTGTGCAGCCCTTGGGAGTTAATTGGATTTGACAGAGAATTTTATACAATCATAGAATGGTTTGTGTTGAAATGGACCTTAAAAATCATCTAGTTCCTCATTACCCTCACAGTAAAGAATTTCTTCCTAACTCTAAACCATCTCTCTTCAATTGGAAGCCTTTGCCCCTTGCTCTGTCACTACTTGTGTTCCTTTGACCTGTTGGTGTCTTTCCCAGTGTGGGTAAAAGGAAAGAAAGAGCCACTTGAAGAGTTCTGTGTGCAGAAATCTTAAGATATTTCCCAGATATGGAGATCTGTCTACATATTTACCTTCTTAAGTATAATACAGCTGTTGCTGTTCCATGTGCCTATAGTTTTAAAGTTTATATGCATTTAAAAGAAAGTGAATAGGAGCAAAATATTCTTTGCATTTGAATACAAATTACAGAAATCCAGAATCATTTGCTACGTAGAAAAGTTTGGGACTAGGAGGTCTGAAAAGCACAAACCATTGCTTTAAAAAGCTGCTGACTTCTTGCATGCTCTTTCCTCATCAATTTTCAGTGCTGGTATGAATGCTCCACCTGCTTGAGCATACAGACAAGTATTTTTGCCACCCTGCAGTATTTCACCCCGGAAAGCACACTGCTCTCTGGCCTGGAGAGCTGTAACTGCCACATCCCCTTATCTTTGCTCAAGGCACTGCTAGGACTTGCCATAAACACGAACAAAAAGAAATGGCTAATTCTTTCCTTTAAGTCGATACAGCTGAACCAGAGTCTCAGCAGACCGAGCTGCACTGAAGTGGAAACACACCCCTGCACTGCCATGGGTTTCCCCCTACTTGGAAAATACAGGTATTTCCACTGAAGTCAGAGGGGTCACTTCTGCAACACAGTGCTGCCAGATAAGTGTGAGGATCCTGATCAGGTTCAAGTGTGTAAGGCTATCCACAACGCTGGCCTTATTCTCACTGCCAAGCACCACGTGATATATAGCATGCAGATTATTTATTGATTCTGATGCCTTTTGTATATTTATATTCAGGCATGCTGGGACATACTGTAGCTCAGAGTATCCAAGACTGTTTCACAATCCCCCTCCATCAGCTCCCAGGTTTCTCCCTTTGTACTGCTGCTGGCACTCACATCATGGTGAGATGCCCCGGTGAGAGAGGCCAGCTGGCTGGAAACCTATCCAATGGAAAACACAACAAAACAAATAGCTGTGGGTAACCAGGGGGGTGGAGGGGAGTGTTGCTTGGGTTTTGCTGGATGACCTCCATAAATAGTCTTCCCACACAAACAGTGGAGGTAGGAAGGGGCCAGAACAGTAGAAACCTTCCCTTCCATTGGTTTGACTGCCTTGCCCCTGCCCTCCTACACAACCAGACAGCACGTTCAAAAAAGCCAACGTGCTGCATGGGAGTCCTGTGCTAAAATAAACAGCAAAGGCTTAACCCACCCCTCATTCAGGAGCTATACACCTAAGCAGGTTTGCAGGGCCCTATCACGATGCATGCTCTGCTGGGCCATCCCCTCAAGGAAAATTTGGGCAATCACCTCCCACACTTATTGGGTATTTGGGAAATCCAGATTCAAAATGCTCCCTGTCAGCCAGAGAGAAGCAAGATGTATGACTGCCATGAACCTGCTCTAGTCTGT
Source organism: Lepidothrix coronata (assembly GCF_001604755.1). NCBI lineage: Eukaryota > Metazoa > Chordata > Aves > Passeriformes > Pipridae > Lepidothrix > Lepidothrix coronata. Next base: position 332,952 of record NW_016690233.1, on the reverse strand, counting down.
TTCCTCCCCTAACATGTTCTGAAGCAGAAATCTCTGGATTTCTCATGCAATGGCTAATCTACTTCACCTTAAATCACATAAATATCCACTAGGAAAAGGGTAAAGCATTTGAATGCCATTGACCCTAATTATTAAATGTTGCACATCAGTGCCCAAATATTCCCCTTGGGCTGTGGAAACCTTGGGGTTAGTTTTACTCTCTGGCAACAGAAAACTCAAAAAATTTATGTTCTTACTTAGAACCCCTCAGCTCTGGTCCCCATGCCTGTATTTGCATTACCATACTGTCAGGAGCCCCTTCCTGCTCCATCCTAGCTCATCTCCTTCTTTTTGAATGTCCTTCATTACAGCTGGAAAACTTTCCTTTTAAAAGCAGGGAAACAATTAATTAAATGTCATTGATCAGCACACACAACAAATGCCCTAACTTGTCTCTACAGACACAGATGTTTCTCTCAATTTTTGTTGTGGATCCTACAGGAGATCATGGATGAGCATATAGGATTGCGGGAATTCATTGGTGAACCAGAACAAAGGTTCATCTAACCCAACATACAGACTGGTATATGGGGGGACATCTGGGGAAAGCATATAGAAACACAGCAAATGTAACATAATCTTTGCATATATATCCTCAAATCTCTGGCATTCAGTCTATGGGAATGTTAGATTGGGATTACAAACTGGGTTGAGTTTATGGCTCTCTCTTGCTCATACTGTCAAGGTGCCCACTCAACACAAGGATCTGTTCCTGCAGCTGTGGTGACTCATTCCATTAACAATTCTAGATCAGGCAACTTGTTCATAGTTGAGCTCTCTGAACAACATTCTACATACTTGCAACACTACAAAAATGATATTGTTAATTAAAATATTCTGTAAAGCAGAGAAAGTAACTTTCCTCAACCAATCAGCAATTTGAAAGCAGTTCATTTGCTAGAACTGAGATCATCTAGCTAAGAAACACTCTTTGATTGACAGAGCTAGCCCATAGCTTCTTTAGAAGAGCCAAATTATGTTACATTTACTTCTGATGTCATCTGACAGAATGTTTCTATATATTACATACGTGTATGAACACACAGAGAGACTTGTGGAAAAACAAAAAGGCTTAGCACTGAACAGGGGGTGCAATAAACACCCCTTAGCAGTGGAATGTGCCTGGATGTTAACTGCCAATCCAACCAGTGTCTGAACATCTGTCTTACACAAGCCATAGATTAGAGTTGCCCACGGTTGAAACTTCTGCCCCCTCTCCTCACCCTCCAAAAAAACCCCACATACTCCTGCTGTTTATGAACAAAAAGCACAAAGACCTTAAAGGCTGTATCTTTAAAAGGATGGTTTATTTACCCAAGTGGTTTAGTGCAGATTAGGAAAGCAGAAAGAAGAAAAAGAGAATTATAAAATGGTTCTACTTTAAATGCTAATCCAGAGGTTTAGATGCCATGTTGAATATTTTTCTCTTTGGCAGTTTTTCTTCTTTTTCTGACAGATATGGATGTTCTCAGCTTTCATATGGCCCATGCCAAAGCTCCCTCTTCATGCCTCGCATACTCAAACTTAAGGCTCTAGTCTATATTTAAAGTTGCTGTAACTACCTCAGGTTCTTTCCAGCCTACTAAACAAATATCACGGAATCTTTCAAAGCCATTCTTACACAGTTACAGTAGATTGTGTTCATTTTTGTTCTTAGCATTACCTTTCTCACTAAGTGCGGTATATTTATTTTTAAAATCTGCTATTAATTGGTTCATTTTTAAATTGGCACCTACTCTCTAGTGTAATCACAAGTATCTTCTTATTAAGCACTTGAAACACTGATGTCTTATCTGTATGAAGTCAAGTTTACAGAAACGTGCAGTGCTTGTAATCGCAGCATGTATTTCACATACAACTATCACACCTCACCTATCTATAGGAACTGAAGACTGCTCAACAGATCTTAAATCTGATGATTTACAGGACTTGTAAACAGACCCCACCACTCCACAAAAAGGAACCTGAATATTGCCATGTCTTGGTTTTAGTCTCCTACATCAGGATCCTACCTGCCAGGAAGGTGTGAGACCTGTGGCTCTCAGCACGATGGCTGCATGACTACAGCACAGAGCCTCACACAGAACCTGTCAGCATAGGCTGCCTTAAAAGACTTAGCGAAGGAAAACTAGGCTCTTAACACTCACAAGTCATCTACCTGTTGTAGATGTCTGCCGTAGGGTCAGCCTCCCTAAACTCCATCGATTACCTTCAAAGGGAGTTTGGGGGGACTAAGAAGGCTGGACTTGGCCAAGTGGCAGAGGTCTATCTTTTTACCAGATGAACCTACCTAATACCCCAAGAAAGGATTCACACCACTAACAGAGTGAGTAGGATACTATGGGTCAAAGCAAGTCTTAAGTGCTTTTATCATTTGAGAGCCAGGTACTTTTCCTGGGACTGCAGAGTGATGGTACAGTCTACTTAGAATAGGTGGCATTAGCCCAGCTTTCAACCAAAATAGAGTTGATTTAGATTAGATATAAGGAAGAAATTCTTCACTATGAGTGTAGTGAGGCACTGGAACAAGTTGCCCAGAGGAGTTGTGGATGCCTCATCCCTGGAAGTGTTCAAGGTCGGATTGGATGGGGCCCTGAGCAACCTGGTCTTGTGGAAGGTGTTCTTGCCTGCGGCAGGGAGCTACATGATCTTTGAGGTTCCTTCCAACTCAAACCATTCTATGATTCTATGAAATCACTGAAAATATTGATGAATAAGACTTCCAAATTTAAATTATCACAAAACCCTCTCTTACAATCTGTCCAGCAGCACATTTCAAGCTGATACGGAAGAGCGTGGCCACAGTAACCTGCATCTCTGTGACCTTGATCCTGATTCCTGAAATTAGCTTTACAGGCATTTAAGCTCAAAACCCTCACCATATCTTCCACCAATACTGTCTGGACAAGGAAGTGTAGCAACAGCATAGCCCAGTGCATAACTGATTTCTGAGTGGAAGAGGAAATTTCTACTGGTGGTAGAGGGAAGACTTTGGTGCATGAGGGTCAGAGGCACAGGAGGAGAAGTCCAGCTTTCTGTACTCAGGCCTTGATGTTCAGTGCTCTTTCATCAAGAATGACTGATGTCCTTGAAGCTGTTACCATGTCGAAAGTCTCCTGGAACACAGAGCAACAAGGGTGGCTGTGAACCTACAACCTCTTGGTTGCATCCTCGTAACTGATTGTATAAGAAAAGACAGGGTGCTTATCTCCAAAAAAAAAAAGACGGAAACTTACTTTAAAGTTGCTTCTGAGTGGGAGTTTGGCCACGAGATTCCACTGATGTCAGGCAGGTTCTCTCCTTACTCTACCACAGAGTGAGGTATCTGTGCATTCACAGCCTGGTTTGATCTTTTCCATGGAAAGAAGTGAGTCTTCAATAAACTATGTCCTGGCACCACGTAGAAATATAATTTTTATCTCTGTGAACAACTATATCAGCACTATTGGTATGTGACAAGCTTTCAGCTTAACTCATACAGCTGTTGTGTGAGTTCTTGCATCTCTGAAGTAATTTACAGGGCAGCCTGTAACCCCTCCTGTGAGGAAGGTTTGTCTTTAGTTACTAGGTAGCCAACAGCAGTTGTGCCAACACACTCCGGTGTTTTCAGCCAGAAAAAAACACACAGTGTTTGTGTGGTTTAACAGGGCTATGGGCCAATGAACATCTCTGAAATTTCACAGCCTAACTCTGCTGCAAAGTGCAAACGACAGAGCTGCCCTCACCCCTGGTGTGGTGTGTGGTCCCTCCTCCTCTGTGGGAGAGGATGCTTCATATTTACCACAGAACGACAAACACAAATGCCATGGAGCAGGTGCTGCATTTCAAGAAAGCAGCACTGTTTCTCCTCAAATAGACAGTATCCTGCCCAATTACTCATGAAAAAGCAGTGGCAGCCACAGAGAAGTGTTAAACATCCCTGATTGGCTATAAAAATACAGAGGGGTATGCTCCAGAAGGGTGATGGCGGCTGTTCTCGAGGATAGGGACTACTGAAGAGTGCTGCAGTGGAGAAGGTAATACCTGGAACAGGAGTAAGACAACCAGCTTTTGCAAGATTTAGATGTGCTCTACAAATGTAAATGGGTGTAATGAACAGATAAACTGCCACTAAACAGTACCTAAAATATGTCTCTTCTGGCCAACCACTACCACAAAGACCCCTTGCAGAGAGATGCTGTCACTAACATTTCTGTGTGATTTATTGAGACAAATCCAAAGCCAATATTATTTTGCGAGGAAAGCTCATTAAGGATCTCAACCTTCTCTCATTGAATTTCAGAGAAATCTTGCTATGGGTTTTAACAAGGACTGAGCTTAGCCCTAAGCATATAGTGGCATTGCTTAGTGTTTGTTAGGACAAAAAGAGCTAATGATGGGGAGGGAAGGCAGGATCAGATCCTCACTCAGCACCGGTTCACCCTTTATTTTTGAGGTGCTTATACACAGCCAAAGAGAGTCAAGAGGTCTCTAATCAGAGCAGTCATTGACCCTTCGTGAGTGGAATGAAATCTGAAATTAATCTTGGTTCACTACAATGTAGATCAGAGTTTTGTATCCAACTAATGGAAAGAAATTGTTATTCTTTCTTGGAGCAATGTACTATTATGGAATAAATGAGAAGAAGTCAAACATAGATACTCTCAGCAATTCAGCAACCCCTTCCCTCTCCAGGATCCAAATGTTTGCTCCAGGCTATGAAATGTAGCTGAAAATTCTTTTGAGACTGTCAGGATCTATCCCAGAAAAACAGTTTGAACAGCCAAATTAGTGTAACAGCCCAAACCAGCACCCTCAGTCTGGTTCCCCCGTGCTTCTTCTTTCCTCTTACTTAGTCAAAATCCACATTCATTATAATTAGACATATGGAGGTTGGTCTCCCAGTCTGTTTTGCTAGACATACGTTTGGGGTCTTTGAAAGAGAAGTGTTAAGAGTGAACAATAACTTTTAACAGGGCAACTGGCCAGTAATGTATTGGGAGCAAAGTCTTTTAACACTAGGTAGCTAAAACACTAAGGTTAAGCTTCTTCTTCCATTTGTGGTAAATATTCCTTTTCCTCTTCTTGTCTTAGTAATCACAGTTTGTGCATCACTGATGAAGAGTTAAATCCACTTCTTGCTTTCTACAAAATCAATTAACACATCTCGGCATGAGCAGATGGAGGCTTCGCTACCTGAGGGTATACAACTGCAGACAGACAGCAGCAAGTGAGCAGTACAGACACCTACGCTCATGCCTACAGACTCAAGTGTTATATGGCTAAGGGACAAAAAAAATTAGATCCGCTCCCTGCTCAACTATCATACCTTTCCTTGGGAGGATCATACCCTCTACTAACACATTATCTTTTATTCCCTTCCCTGAAACAGAAAATTATTTGTTTTACCCTCCTGGGGTTTGGTTAGACAACTTCTAATATCAAACTTGGGTACTACTAAACCAGCTGGCAGCATGACTCTCTCTGGATCAGGCCATGGACATAATCCTGCAGCAGTGAACAGCTGATCTGCCAGTGCACAGTCAGTGTTTATGGCAGCTGGAGCCAGGCACCTCACCTTCCCATCACCCTTGGGTGTGCTCCTCAGTGCTACTCATTTCACACAGTGCAAAGCTTGCACAGGTGGTTAGAAGATGCTCTGCATGAAAGTGCTGTGTTGAAAGTATTGGCTTAATGCACTTCTGGCATCTGCCCCTCTGAAATACCTTCCAATTCTTCTTTATAGGAAAACATGTTATCTGTCATCTTCCAGACCTTTCTGCATCACAGGAAATGCCTTCCAGGTAGGTGGTCTGGCTAAACTAGCATCAAGAATGAATTACAACTCATTGTAGAACATGAGCTGACACCTAAGCTGTACTTAGGTGGCCAAGAAGGCCAATGGCATCCTGACCTGTATCAGCAATAGTGTGGCCAGCAGGACCAGGCAATATTGTTCTGGGCCCCTCAGTGCAAGAAAGACGTTTAGGTGCTGGGGTGTGTCCAGAGAAGGACAATGGAGCTGGGGAAGGGAATATAGCACAATTCTTATGAGGAGTGGCTGAGGGAGTCGGGGGTGTTTAGCCTGCAGAAGAGGAGGCTCAGGAGGGACCTTATCACTCTGTGCAACTCCCTGAAAGAAGGTTGTAGCGAGGAGGGGGTTGGCCTCTTCTCCCAGGTAATAAGTGACACAAGAAGAGGAAATGGCCTCAAGTTGCACCAGGGGAGGTTTAGACTGGATATTAGGAAAAATTTCTTCATTGAAAGGGTTGTCAAGCACTGGAATGGGCTGCCCGGGGAAGTGGTGGAGTCACCATCCCTGGAGATGCTTAAAAGCATGTAGATGTGTCACCAAGGGACGGTGTGACATGGTTTAGTGGTGAATACAGCAGTGCTGGGTTAACAGTTGGACACAATGACCTTAGAGGTCTTTTCCAACCTAAATGATGGTGTGATTGTAACTCTTCCTTGCAATGGAGGGTCAGGGATGCAGGTCAGTGCACTCTTTGGCTTGATTCAATAATATTAACAAAATCAGTACTTTGCCCATACCTAGCAACCACCTGACGCCTAGCACACTGTCAGGCTGGATGACCTGTGTCAACCCTGGCTAGTAAAAGGATCTCTTAATCCAGCAGGAATAGCCAGGGAACCACACTCTGATCCTCTGCAGACCTCCTGTGGGGTTCATTATGCTCTTGAAGAGGCAATCTGTGCCAGGTCAGACAAGAAATTCATTAACCCAGGATATATTAGAGGGATGTTGCTTCATTAGCTTGAGCTAAAGTACAGTTTTTCCACCCTGACACACTGACAAGGGTTGAAGCTGTTGATGATTACCTGGGCAATAAGGTCATGAGAACCTTGCTAGCTTCTGTGGTTTTCTATATGCAGTCCTCCTTGTAATAAGAAATTATTGGTTCTGTGCCAACTATTTTCTGAGGTTTGCCAGCTCGTGCCTTGGGTATGACTGGCCTGAAAGAACGGAAGGTGCTGGGGAAATGTCAGCCAAGGAGCAATGGAGAAGTGTGTCTGTGTATACACCCTGGGGGGACAGGATGCATGGGATACTCTGAGCCAAGGAGACTGATTACTCCCTACCTCCCCCAGAGGCGTGACTGTGCATGCCTTTGCCTGCTTACTCTCTCCCAAGGCATTTGACTTGGAAGAAAAAGCAGGTCTTGCCCTGTGAGTGTCCTCAAGAAATACAGCCTACTAAACTTGGTTGTAAGGAAAAGTGGCCAAGCAGAGGCCTATTCAAATTCAGGGAAACTGGTGACAGACAAGTCACAGTGTCTTAGAAAATGCTGTCGGGCTCCAAGTACTTACAATGAGGTTAATAGGACTCAGAGACCATGTCCAGTTAGAACAGGGTTGAACATAGCTGGAGACAGATGTAGGACACAGAGCTTTCTGCATCCAGCCACAAATATTTTTGAACAGGGTTGACCCCACCACCAATTTTCACTTGGTCAGCAGTGGCATCTAAAATGGGATTCACTGTTATTACTGGCCAAGGCTGGTGCTTTTGGCTGTACTGGACTAGCCAGGTATAACAGACCAGTTTGGAAATGTCAGGGAAATGCATTATTTTGGGCAGAAAATTGCAAATCAAAACATGGTTGTGTAAATAACTGTTTTTTACCAACTAACCTCAAAAATCCCTTCTTCAGCAGAAATTCAGACAATTACAGTTTTAAAAACGCAGATGGCAAGAGCACAAAAAGCCCACCCCAGTTTCAGTATGCAGAGACTGTTTCTAATATCAGGTTATTTGGGCTGCTTCCCTACCCTCACAACAGTCCTCTATTCTTCAGTTCATAAACACTAAGCCCAGATCCACATTATCTTAATTGTTCAAGCTATGAATTTCATGAATACCTTCGGCACTTTAGCAGGCCCATGCCTGCAAAATAACTGCGATCTCAGTAAGGAATATTGGTGATCCCACCTACAAATCTAACATTGGATTTGGGTTGCAACCTCGTTAGTGCATGTCTTGTCCAAAACACCTCACAGAAGACATGCAGGAGGTGATGAGTTTTCTGACTGACCTTCTGAGTGCACAACAGAGACAAAAATTGCAGCCATCTGTCTGCAGCATCCCCAGTGCCCTCCTGAGTTTCTCAATGACGTACTCGGTACCCACCGAGTCCTGTCCTCATGGAGGAAGGAAATTTGTTCTTCTGAAATCTGACTCAGTGCCCACCAGCTCTTCAATTCTGCCAGATTTACTGCTCTGTATTTTGTATTCCCTTTCTTTTGTGTTTGATTTGGAAGTTTCAGATTCCCGTCACAGGTTACACGTGACATAGTGAGTGAGGAAAAAGGCGTGTTGTATTATTTGATCTCTGTCCCACCAGGTTTACCATAAGCCCAAAAGTATCCCCTGTAGAAGGAAAGCTCTTGGACTGAACAATGCACGGCTTGCCACACCTGACCTTCATCTTCACACATGGCTAGGTGCAAATCCTCGCTTACTGGGTTGCTGAAAATTTAGCTAAGCTCCTGTTCAAAAAAAAAAAGAGGTGCAATAGGATTCACCCACCCATACATTTATCAGGACTGTGTCTCTGCTGCTCCTTCTATTTTCAACAAAGTGTCCAGGCACACAGGGAGGAGTGGAGGGCTTGCTCCCCTCTAAAACCCTAGAGATTCCCTCCCTGCTGCACAGATGGCCCCTGCTTCTGTGCTTCCCACTAGTCCCAAAGGTACCATCCATACTAGTAACACTCAGGACACACATTTGGCTGAGCCCAAGCACGGCTTCTGCAGTGTGACACTGAGACTCTTCACTGGAGGGAGTCTGGATATGATCATCACATTTGAAGAGGGAAGAGAGCTACGGCCATGGCAGCTGGGCCAAGCCTTCCCTCAGGGCAAATTATGGCCCTGGTTTGTTTTATTTAGCAACACAGGCATAGCTGTGCGGGACTAACACCAGCCAGGCTGGTCAGACTCAGCACAACCTGAACTGCCCTCACCCCCATTCCTTGCCCAGCTCTCCAGGCCTCCTCCCCTGGTACACCTTGTTGGACCTTTTTTTGGGTGCATTTGGGCTGAGATACAAAGGACAGTGTTAAACTGAGCCTTGGAGAGGAGCAGCAGCAGCAGCTCTTCCATTGGTGATATAGGAGAGGGGCAGAGTTGAGGCAGCCACAGCAGAGAATGGGACTCCTGACAAAGGAGATCCATGCTATTAACAGTGTCACAAGGGAACAGCTGTCCCACTTACAGTCCGTGAAATATTTATTAAATAAACTTCTGGAATGTGATAAGAAGGTTTAATAGGATGTCACCTCCTGAAATTAATGAGGCATTAGAAGAACTGTAAGGGCACATCCTGTGGCAAAGAGTGGCTGTGAATGAAAGCCACTGCTCTCCTCTGCTGCTTGGATTTGTAGTAGGCACGTAGTCAAAGAAGTCCCTTGTGCTAAGGGCCATTCAGGCACAGGATTAGCCATGACCACTTGTACAGTCATGGGGAAAGAAGTGCCAAACCCAAGCAGGTCTCACCACTCAGAAGGAAAGACAGAGGCTTGTCCTCTCTGGGGAATTCATTAGGGGCTTGAATGGCCCTAGCTTCTGTACATACATGCAGGCTAGAAGAACATTTCCCTTCCTAAGCTGGACTATGGATTTGTCCAGCCTCCCATGTTGATGTTCAATATCCACTTCCCAGAGCAGGAGGAGACAAGACTCACAGCTGGGGCAGCCAGAGAAGCATAAGACAGAGCATGACTCGGCTCCAGCACCCTCACAGCCAGTGCTGGTGCAGTGGGCAGAGAGCACTCCTGGGCCGAGCATAGACAGGAAGGCACTGCACTGATGCAGTGCCCACGCTGTGAACACACCATCCCAACAGAGGAAGGTGTTCAGTAACTCAAGTATCATTGCACTGCCCTTTGGAAGCAGCACGCAAACAGGACCCTAGGGAATTGCCTAGTACCCTCAGAGTCTGTGCTGTGATGTCATGGTGATGTAAAAGTCACAACCTAGTTAGGCAAGTTCAGGAACCCAAACTACAGGAATCTTGTGGCATTTTCCTGCTTATAATGTAGATACTCTAATCAATGAGTATCTGAGGATGTAAATTATTAATAGCTACTCTCTTAATTTCAAGTACTTCTAAAGGGTAATGTGTTATACAGGTGGAAATTACTGATAGGAGGCACACAGATAGTGCACCACAGGAATATCCTGGCTTCTACCACAGAAAGGTAATGCAAGCAGAGTGGTAGTTTATTTCTCACTATCTTTCCTGAGATCCTTTCACTGAGGTGATGAATTTATATAAATCCATCTCATCTGCAAATACTGTACTATTTCTTAGTATTCCTATAATATGTTCCTGGGCTAATGTGAAAATTTCAGTAGAGAAGCAGTTAATGTTTACTGCTCAGGGAGAAACAGCACAGCTGGCAAAATAACCTCCCTCTAGGGCCTAATTTAAACCCCAGGAAATACAGAGAGACTCATCCATGCTTTTTATTTCAAGCAATACTTACTCTGTCCATCTTTTGGATCTCTTACACTCGTGTAAAAATTGGGTGGATCTGCAGGACAAGACATTGCAAAAAGATGGAAAACATTTTCAGGTCTGCTTATTTCATTTGGACAAAAAATTCTTTGAAATAGTGTTGGATGCTTTATTGAAAAGAGACAGAAAGAGGAAAGCCTGAAACTATTACTTCTACAAAAAAAAAGTTGTGTTTTTTTCCATTCAAAAGCCTGTTATTTGTTTACTTTATAGACAGCAAGTTCTTTTCTTTGAATTTCAAAGCTTCTGAGGATCACTAAAGACCAAGCTATATTCTTTCCATTTGATAAAGACCATACTGGAAAACTGTTTGCCATAAGTAGTTAATGGACAATGAAACAGTTGCATTGACTCTGTTTTATTCCTAGATAATTCCAGAGGAGAGGACCAAGGGGGGGAAAAAAAAAAAGAAAAAAGAATAACATGAGAAAGACACAGAAAACCGGCATGATTTTTTTTTTCCTTACAATGAAGACTTAGGTGCATACAAACAAAGCACATCTTTAGCCCAACAAGGCCAGTCTTTCTGAGTTGCCCCAGCAGTCAGTAGGGAGAAAGGCCTGACCCAGAGTCTGTGGAGACCCTTCTGTAGGGTCTCAGCAGTGCAGGCTGCCACAGACAGGGAGGTGTTGGGCAGAGGGGTAGTGCTAGGGCAGATGTCTGCCTTGGTCCCAACCAGCCCTTGTTGGGAGGGTCTAGTCCACAGCCCCTCAGGAATGGGGATGGGGCTTCTCAGGCCAACCTCATCATATCTGGTGCCTGCCCAAGCCTTCAGCAGGAGCACAAGGATCCCCACATGTCCAGCACTTAAGGATGAGTCTTGCTGCAGTTTGGCTCTACACAGGACTGGGACAGTTTTGGTGATATCTGCAGAGGCCAGAAAACCCAAGAAGAAATTCCTGAGAGTGCTGAAGGGCTGGGACAGCCTTTCCTTAATACAGCTTGAGTTCTCCAACTTTCACAGGCTATCTGCTTCAGTCTTAGGGAGAGATGAATAGTGAAAAGGCAGCTGTGTGGGTATGTATGAGCCCAAGACATTTACATTTCTTTCTATTGTAGTCCAAAGAAATAGACAAATAGCTTCTCTTGCTGTTCTAGGAGATGGAGAAGAACAAGAAGGAATATTTTCATAATTGGACACCATCAAGAATGCCAAAAGAGCCCTCAGCTGCCTGTTATAAGCATTTTATTCCAATACAAACTTGCCCCCTGAGCACAAAAAGACCATGGCCATGGAGCAAGATGCTTTCAGCAAGGAAAACGTGTCTAGATAAGAAGCCTGGAGTTCATGTAGGATTCACCAACCCCTTTATTGCAACTGAAATAAATTTGCTTAAAAATTGCAATCCAAACCCAGCAGGGATAAGTCTCACTTGTCGAAGTTATAAATTAGAAAATATTTATATTTTGCATATACTTTATGTACTGTAAATTTCTTCTGTAACAATATAAGAAAGTTGGGTTTTTTAAAGTCTATTTCAAAAATTATTTCAAAAAAAACCATACCAACTACAAATTCCCTGCCCTTGCTCTAGGTAGCAACTTTGATTTCCCTGTTGGTACTGTGGTTCTTTTATGATTGTGAATACCTGTCTTTTGTTGTCATTCCTATGGGTAGATAATCTGAAGCCCTTGGTGTTTATGGAGAGGCAAAGGACAGATTCTGATAATTTACAGAGGGTTGAAAGCTAATCTTCATCAATGCAGAATTCCAAGGAGAGTTTGCCTTTTCAATCATTAGTCCTTGCTACGGCAGCATCTGAAGAATTCTCTACAGCTTGCAGTTATATATATTCACACCAGCCCTGTTCCAATGTAGTCTTGAGGCCTGGCACGTTTCCCAGAACACGTTGTGTGGTCTCAAACAACCAAGGCACAGTGTACAGCCAGAGCCTGCTGTTGACAACGTGGCCAGGGCAACGTCATGCCGCTGCCGCCATGGGTCTGGGGCTTTGAAGTTCCCCCCATAGCTATCCCTGGAATGTGCATCCATCCCTGCCACAGGACACCTGTCAGCTCTTGCTTCAGAATCTCATTAGGGACCAGGCTTGGCATTATCTAATCCCAGAAGGACTTGTTTGGATGAATTATTTCTACAGTGAGGATCCTGCAGGATAATGTTGCAGCTAAAGTTTGGTGCTCTTACTCTTCCAGGCATGGAAATCAAGAGAACACAGGGAGAAGGATCGGAAGGATTAGATAACTCTTCACCAAGGGCACTGGTTAGATAATCCACTGTCACGTTCAGCCCTTGTCTGACTACCAAGGGGCAACCCCAAAATGGGCACAGCTGATGAAGTCAAAGTAAGCAAACAAAAAATAACCCTGTAAGTGGTCTAGGCCTGTAAAAATATCTCTTCACATAAAAGCAAAGTGTGTAAAGACATTTAAATAAGAACCTGAATTATACAGTGGAAGGAGTATGGATGTGCAACTTGCTGGGTGCTTGCAACCCAGCAGACACTAACAATTGCATTCAAGTGCTCCACAGGAGGAGACTTACATTTGAGTGTCTTCTGAGAGCTGCACACCTATTTGAAACTGGAGGAGCCAGGACAGGGAAGAAAAAGCTCACCAGTGCCAGTGGCTCTTAGATCCCAGCCTCTTTTCTGCCTAGTGGCAAAAAAAAGTAATACTAAAATAAATGTACAACTCAGGGGGAGGGTTTGTGGCCCTTCCCTGCACCCACAGCCTGGCTGGGCACCAAGCTACCCTGGGGTGAGGAGCCACTCTGCAGCATTCCAATAAGTGTTTAAGTGCATGTTTATCTGTACATGAGTCAGCTGCTGATTTCAGAATAGCTCTTCTCAATGAGAGTTGAGTGCACTTGAGGACCTTTGCTGAATTAGGCCACAGGCAAATTGTCACATAGGCATGTTATACTCAAATAGTGATGTCCTTAATGCAAAAATGGATCTATTCTTATTCTACCTACTTGAGATTTTGCCACTGACCAATAGAGGGGCTCTCTGTAGCCCAAAATATATCATGAAAATGCAAATACAGCTAAAGTGTAACCAGTTTCAACTTGGAATTTAGTGAGGACCCTGCTTCTGGAGGTGTGGGACACAGGTGCAGAGACCAATATATGGACCCCAAGACAACCAGGTAGGACCTCTGAAGACCTGCAAGTGAGATGCAGTGCTCCCTGTTCAGACTCTGCTCCCTGTTCAGACCCTAGAGCCAAATGTGGTGGTGCGTGATGAGTGTGGGCAACATATAGGAACATACTGTTGCTTGGCTTGGATCATTTGGAGGGATACCTTGGATCTGGAGTGACTCATTTCTGTCTCGGTCCCTCTTCAAATCCCAATGATCATTACCATAGCTAGCCTGCCAGGTCTAATTTTGGGATCACTGACCATTTTCCCATAGATCTTCAGTGTCATTCTTTGCTCAGAGTCTCATTCTAGTGGCAGGTCAGTAAAGGAAGGTGTTGCCCTTTGGACCACTGCTTTGCCTGTTGTAGCATTCATACGTGCTGGAAACCTCAAGGAGGATGTCAGGAGTCAATCAAAGTGCTCTCTCTGAGGACTAAGTGCTCCAAAAAGACATATAGAGAAAAGGTTCCCAAGAATCCCCACTAAGACTCAAAAGTCCTGCACCCAGGCTGGCCTTGCTAGAATTGGGAGGTTGAACTTGTTACCAAAAAATTATGATAATGGTTTCTAATTTATTTAGCCCCTGCCATTTTTTTTAATCTGGTTCTTTTGATTCTATTATGGTTTTGGGTTTGGGTTTTTTTTCAATTGCTGTGATATTTACTTCAGTATCATGTTCTTTAACACTTCAGTTATAGAATTGCATGTCCTTGCAGACGGAGTATTGGTTGGGTTGCTCCATATCAGTACAGTGTAGCCAAAACAGGCTTAACACCTATAGAGGAGATGTGCACAAATCAGGAAAACATCAATATAACTTGCCTTCAGCCTGGATGCTAAAATAGAATTAACAACTTCATGCAAGTATTTTGTAACATTGTAATGGCATAGGTAGGCACCATTTTTCAAAAGTATGTAAACAGAGTAATCATAAAAGGGGCAAAGACAGCTGTAGTTGCACATCAAAGGCATTCAAGTAACAAAAGTTGCCAGAGAGAGGTGAAAAGAAGTGCAGGGTCATACGAATAGATGGGACAGGAAAAACTGATCGTAAGACAAAAGAAAATAGTATAAGTGGCATCAGGAGCAGAGGACATCTTCTGCCCTTCTTTTGAGGGTGTCAGTTAGGCATAAACAAGGAAAATCAGAGAAGAAAGAAGCCACCTTGGCTCTGAGTTCTCCTACCAATGAGCTCTCAGGACCTCAGTGATTATGAATGACCAAAACCGTAGCCAGCAGTGCAAATTGTTGTCTCCATGGTATCATGTACTCACAGTTAATTTAGAGTACAACTGTTAGGCACTAAGACTTTTCTCTATGCAGTGACAGTGCTTAATATTGTGTAAGAAATACCCATTTGCAAGTGTGTTGCTAATGAATAAATTTAGCAGACAATTTAGTTTTTGAGTTAAATTTGGTGTGATTTGCCAGCCTTTTAAACGCTGCCATCAGTGGTCTCTAGTAACTTGGCTGATATAATGAAAAATATATTCAGTTACATAAGCAGGACTTACCCAAGCTGTAACTGTATCGTGTCAGCTATATGTAAGTACAATTTTATTCCCACATTAACAGCTGCAGTATAGCCAATGGTTACTTATGAACTTAACAGTGATATTGTGGCTGCCCTTTGAATTGAGACCTGGAAACCAGAACATTTGCTTGAAAGGTGAAACACAAATTGCTGGGGTAGGAGGTCATTTGCCTGATGGTTTTGCACCTCAGGACTCCTATTTTCAAGCACTTACAACTACAGTAGATGCATATTCACTTTTCAGTTAAAGTGGAGTATTCCTCTTTGCTAATATGCTTCCATGTGCTGGAGCTGCAAGGAGGACTTCAGAGACACTGTGAAAATCATTATAAATCACAAGACTTGGCATGGCTATACCAATTAAAAATGCAAGTTCTCAAAGATTTAACCCAGCTGTTGATTGATAATGGAATCCCAAACATGTCAGAACTTTTAATCTGTTTTAACAAGGTCAAGGAATTAAATCAGTTCACTGACTTGGTTGCAGTTTTAGGGAAAGGATTCAGACTCACAATTAAGAGACCCCTCTTTCATTCCAGGTTCAGCTAAGCCTCAGTCTTTTATGCTGGGATCAGTCTCCTGATGTTGCCCTGACTATCAGGCTTATCTGAAAACCTCCTTTTGGTGTATTCTCATCCTCCACAACCAAGCGCAGAACCTTTTCTCATGATCAGAATGAGCTCAGTGCTGCTAAAGATGTGCTGGTCTTGGTTCCTCCATCAGGATGGCTGTAAACAACTATAGCACATCCGCCTCTGTAATGAAAAAGAGAGGAAGGAACGTGATTTGGAAAAGATATCGTGTCTATTTACAAGGCCAGCACAAGCTATAATTAGGCAGTGCTCAACTGGATGTGAAGGAGGTCCCTGAGCTGTAATGTAATACTTGTGTGGAATAGAGTAGAAACAAATTGGTAATGTCAGACCAAAAGAACAGATAAAATATGGAATAAAATTGGCCAGATTAAAAAAAAAAAAAGGCAGGATTAAAGTCTACACTGAATTTACTACCCACATTTTATGCCAAACCTTCTTTTTAGCCTACAAATTAACTCCCTTCATGTCTAAATATTTGCATCCCAGAAAGGGAGAGAGGCAAGAGCACAAAGAAGAGAGCAGTGGCTTTGGGGAAGCTGGGACCCTGATGAGATGTCCTGCAGCACCGCAGACACTGGTGGAGGCACAGGCACCCTCGGGAGGAGGCAGGACACTGACACAGCCCTCTAAGAGAGGCAGTGCCCTGTGGGACACCACCTCAGCTGCCCAGTCCCACCCACCTCTGCTGGTCCTCATCCCTTCCTTCAGCCCAGTGCTGCTCAGTGTCTTGTCAACCAGATGTGAGTGGCTCCAAAACTCACACAGCAGTTCAGAGGAGAGCAGCCATGGTAACTTCCCTAGGACACCTTGGGGAAGCCCTCCTCCACAGAACTCTGCCTCCTGCTCCACCTCCGGTCACCGCTGGTGCCCCACTCCCTGGGAAGCCCTTGGTGCAGCCAGCGAAGAATGGGACCTGAAATGCATGTTCAGCCAATGTGGCCTGGAAGTGATCACTCCGACCTGCGTCCAAGGCTCGTGGCTGGCTGGCACTGGCCAAGGACAGGCATGAGCTGAAGAACTACATTTCCAAGAGTCAGACACCTGGGTGGATTGGCACAACCTGTGAATCCCTCTCAGGTCTGGCAAACAAGAGAGTGGCACTGTCACTGGAGTCAGCAGTGACACACACCACGTGTTTATTAGCGATCACTAAGCACTTAACAAGTTGCAACTTCTTTTTTAATCTCATCAACTATTTAGCTTTACCTCTGGATGTGTAAAGTAAAAGCATCCCTAAACTGAACTGCTGTCTGTATCTGCCTTCAGGAAGGCTCGTGGTACCTACCTGACCAGAAAGAAGTCTCCAACCACTGAAAGCATATGGAGCATTGGTAAAATTGGGGATGAACGTAAAGAAAAGGTATTTGGAGGCTGAATCAACCCCATCTGTTTTATCTTGCTGAATCAACATACTACAAATTTCTGAGCTCATATTGATTTCTGATTTTAGTGGGGATGGTGTTTATAAGAACGTGACCTACTTAAACTTTCCTGGTCTAAGAATAGCATATTTGGGCTGCTGCTGCCTGCCAGGACTGGCAGTTGTGTCAGAGATCACTATCACACATACTTTAAAGGGTGTTTTCCACTTACGGAGATCTACAAGATGCCTTTTGCCTTTTTTAGGTTTCACTTATTGATGGGGGAAAAAAATACTAATTTCAAAGTAATTGTGACCCAAAAACAGTCTTGCAAAAAGCCATCCATCCTCTCCCTGCAGCAGCACTTGGCAGCAACCATCACACCTCTTCATAGTGCTCGGAACTCAGCTCTTGCTTGTCCATTGCAAGCTGTACCAGGCCCTAATTTTACACTTGTCTTTCCGTTATCCTTTTCTGGGTTTTTCCACTTCATTATAACATTTTTTTTCCAGAGATCAAATACACTCAGGGGTTTCTAGTGACAACTAGATATCTTTGATTTTTTTTTCTCCTCTTATTTCTAACTTTAATTTTTTCCTACTTTTAGGATTATGCAGCACCTTCTAGGTAAGAGATGTCAAATTCTCTCCCTGAGAAGCCCTTGTGTTTTACAAAAAGTGAAACTGAAAAGTAACTAATTGCAAGTATTAGGAGTTGTGGGGGAGGCAGAGAGAGCATGGAATAAGGCTTGAATTTTTATTTTAAAGAAAGTGAAGGAGGAACCTCTGCTCCTTTTCCATTGAACAGTGGTGAAATCGATGCAAGTCCTTGGGTGCATTTCCCAGAGAGCGTGAGGGAGACAAGAAAGCAGCAGGCAGTATGCCCCTGGCTCTGTGCCCTACCATGCTGGGGGTGCTGCAGTGCTGCCCTGGCTTATGTCATGACTGTAGCATCCAGGCTGTGTGGCCGGTTGGACTCTTGCCAAGTCACCCAGCCCAAGCATGCCCTCCTCAGGGCACCATGGACCGCACAGGCACCTCGACTCTCCCTGCACACCGTAGGGACAACTCTGCACAGGGAGCTGATCAGCAATGGCAGCAGCCAAGGCTGCTGGAGACTAATCCCCAGGAGGATTTATCACCAGAGCTTGCAAGGTGCAGACAGCCCCCTGCGGGAGTGCTAAGCTGTAGCCGTTTGCGGGTACAGGGGCTACAAGCCCCAGCAAGGGCAAGGCCAGGCATGAGGGCTGCAGCGATAAGCGGGCAACAGCTCCCCCAGAGGGTCACAGCATCCTCCCCCAGCGCCAGAACCACAGCCAAGGTTGCCCTTTGGTGCTTCTGGGATGCTGAGTGCTAATTACACTGCACATTCCTCCCCACTGAGAGCAGCCGACAGGTCTCAGGGAAAAAACACGTGCTTCGGTGTTGCTGTGGGGACACAAATAGGTTCTTTGCTCAGGGAGCACTGGGGAGTAGTGCAAGGGAAATCATAAAGGAGTCCCAATGGGCGTCTTCACTGCATCGACAGCCATGCTCCCAGCCTGAGAAAGATGCCCTGTGGTGCATTAGACCAGAGCCCAGAGGTCCCAGTGCCAGGCCAGGCTGAGTGAAGGGAAAGTGACCGTCATGCTCTGGGAAGTCCTGTGTGGGAGAGAAGAGCTGTCCTTCTTGCCCTGCCTGGGCAGACCCTCTTCCCCAGGTGGTCCTGTGCCAGGGCTGTCTCTCTCCCAGCTCCAGCATCACTGCTTCCCACAGGTTTGCCTGTGAGATATTAGTTTTCCCTTTTCAAGCAGAGGATCAAGGAGGACTTACTCTGGGGTGAGCCTGGGCCCCCAGCTAATCAAATCTTGTTTTGATGTTGGCCAGCTTTTCACCATGGAGCATGGCTGTGAGGCATCTTCTCCCCTGCACACGAAGCCCTTTCCCTTCTGGCCACTCAAGCCACTACCCTACCATGCAGTCATCTACACTAAGTGCCAAACAGAAATTTAGAGCTAACCTCTCCATTCCCCAAGCCTTCAAAGACCGAGGATAGGATTTATCCAACCCCATGTACAAAGCTCTCTTTCTTCTGCTGCTGTTCATGGAGTCTACGTGTGGCCAAGGACATGCCATGGAAGGGCATGGCTGAAAACTGATCCCGACTGAGAGTCGAAACTTAGAAGATTTAAGACCTATAGGCTTTCAGTCTTTGAGACAATGGCAAGAAAGACAGACTGTATGTAAAATATGAAGAGCTTCTCAGCAAAATATGATGTTCGTTAATGTGATATTTATTTGCATTAAAATCAGTGTTATTTATTGATACTTGCCGCTCATAATGGACATGTTTTTTGGAAACATGTTTTGATCCATCATTCTTTGTCACCTGATAGCTGTTACTAACTGCCACAGCTTCATGATTTGCTGCTATAGAATATCATAGATCACTTGAATCACACATGATTGTCATCTTTCTGACTGAGCACTGTAGATTTGATGAACAGGAGTCCCCTTGTCTCCTTGAAAAATACATGCAGATAAGTTCAAATTCTTAATGACTACCTCCAATTTATAGTTTATTAACCATTTGGTAAATAAAAATGCTTGATAATACCTAAAAAGTAATTTCAGCAAGTGCCTTCCCAAAGGCACTATTATCATCATGTTTTATTATAATGGTAATGTTTAAAGATCAGACTTCCACCAGAATGCACCTAGCAGTTAAATAACAGTAATATTCTTAAAGAACTTATGTCTATGCTCAACAGTATAAAAAGGTAGCTGAACATATGGGGTTTATTTGCATTTTCTGCAAATAAATGCATGAGAAAGCACAAGAAATCTAGCAATGCTAATGGGGAAAAATCTTTTCTACTGACGTAATCAAATATAATGTGCTTCATTCAAATTATCCAGCAGAGAAAACTTCTCCATTTAAATACCTGGAAAATTGTGTGGCTCACTTGTTTGGTACTCACAATAATGTTCTCCATGTTGGTTTTGTTCTGCTCCATTTACCCAGTCCTCATCTTCAAGACAGCCTCCTTTGTCCCACCCCAGCACTGGAGCAATCACCACCCTGGTGCTGTGATGCACAAGGAAACCAGGGCTGTGGATTGTAGCTTGGTCTGATGTGGCTAGGTAGTTGCTTCTTTTGATCCAAGGAATTGAACAAAATTGCAAACTGTTTCTACTAGGAAAAAAGACTAAGGAGTATATTATTTTTCAAGTATGTAAAGAATATTTTTTTTCCCCTGAGCATAGTAGAGACCACCAGGAAAGTACATTGTCTCTGACTTTGACTCTTTCCACCCAAAGTTTCATGTTTGGTTTCTTTTTTTCTTATAGTTTCACAGAACTCACCTCTCTGTCCATAGAGCTGAACCTTGGTGGCTTCCCTCTTTCAAATATGCAGCAACTACCACACCTTTCCTTCCTCCTGAGGTTTTTCCATCAGAGCTTTAGAAAGGATCCTGGACCCCAGGGCCCAAATTCATCACTTCATCATAGAATAATAGAATGGTTTGGGTTATAAGGGACCTTTAAAGGTCTAGTCCAAGCCCTGACCATGAGCAGGGACATTTTTCACTAGATCGGATTGCTCAAAACCTTGTCCAACATGACTTTGAACACTACCAATGATGAGACATCCACAGCTTCCCTCAGCAACCTGTTCCAGTGTCTCACCACCCTCATCAAATATTTAAATATCATGAGCCAGGTTCCCCAAATCCGAACAATTTTCTTTAGATGGCATCAGCTGGTATTATTCTTTGGATTACATTTTCTCTGCAAGCACAAGGGCTAGAAACTTACTTTTTGTAAAAGGCAAGACCCAGAACTCTCAGGTCTAAAAGGTCTCAAGATGACTAAAAACATCACAGGCATAAATAAATAAACTTGCCTTCAAATGCTGCTTTGGTTTCCATGTGCACTGACTTGGTACCTGGCCTTCTCTTCTTTTCTTCAGTGCTTTTTTGTTTCACATACAGAGGGGAAAACAGTGCTTTTTTAGAGGATAGTATGATAACATCCTTGCGAGTAGATTCAGAATCTCTTTTTCCCCTTTGAAATGCCCTAGATTATGAGATATTTTCAAGTTTAAAAACTTCTAGGAGAGGAAATTTCTTCAGAAGTGTCCTTTGAGTCAGAGATAAAAGTGATGCCCAGCAGGTATAGGCTAGCAGTAGTCAAAGAAAAGATGAACTCCCAGCAGAAGCTGTGAAATTCACTCCCTCTAGTTCTGCTACTGTGTAAAACTACACCACTCTTTATTCCTAATCTTTCTTTTTTCCTATCCACTGGCTGTACCAATAACTGTGCAAAAAACCTGCCTGTGAATCTGAGTTCTTAGCCTAATTATCCTACTGTTTATGATGTTTTCCCTGAGAACAGGACTTAGACCACCAACCATTTCATGCAGTGACCCAAGCTCCACCAAGAGGTGACACATCTGGACACCTCTGCAGAAGGTGGACCACATCCCAGGCACCACCTTGCACATCAGGAAGTCAGTCTTCAACTTCCAGGTCTAGCTTTGATCTTTTCATACATCAGTGAGCATTTAACATCTTCTGCCTTGGTAAATCTGAGATTTTGAGAAAGTTCATTGAGAGTATCTGGAATTATACATTTGGATGCAATGCTGTGAAGAGGTACCAGAAGAGATGCTGGTAGTCAGAGGAGTGTTTCTGAGAAACCTGCTTTTATCTCCTGAAAATCTGTATTACCATTTCAGCCCATATTCCTCATTTGCCCTCACCTTATGTCAGGCATGCTGGCTCTCACTCCAATTTAAACCTGAGACAAGCCAAGGAGAGAAGCACAAACTCAGGTCTGTGTCCATGACACTCATGCCACCTCCAGGTTCCTCGAGAAAGCCAAATATGCAGAGGAGAGTGACACAGATGCCTGTTTTGGCAGGGCAAATTATAATGCTGTATTCATTGGTGCTACAACATAAAATCAATGTTGCACATTAAAGGGACCTTTAATGGACATCAGGGAGGAAATATCATTCTTGTCTGGCTAGATAAATTAACTTTTAGACATTAACTGTATTTCTAGGATATTTCTAACTCTCAGTCCTTTAAGACTGTTTGAGGAACAGACCACTCATAAGCTGCTTCTATCTCTAACTTCAGAAGCTTTTGCAAAGGGTGCTGGTGTCCTCATGTCTCACTCTAATAACTGAGGAACTTGAGTTTGGAAGATCAAATGACTTTCCCCAGCCAATTAACAGTCCTGTGTTAGACTGAGTCTCCCTGGCTCATCTCCTGGGATCCTGGCTATCAGTACAGCTTCTCAGACTATGGCAGTTCCATTGTGTTATTTGAGAAGATGTAATAAAATAGCTTATTTCCATGCTTTCTAAATAACCTGTCCTCCTGCATCCCTACTGTGCCAGTATTGCAGGCAGAAACCCGATAAGCCTGTGCTGACTCCTGCAAACCCAAACAGCAACCATAACCCCTGTACACAAAGTGCCTTTAATACGCTTCTTCCAAGTTAACTAAATGTTGCTGATGTTCTCTGATAAATAAAAGCCCTATAACCCGTTCCCAGTGGTACAGCAGTGAGCAGGGAGAAGTGTATCTAAAGGCTTTAGATATACTTTACACTTTACTTTGGAAAACTCCTTTACACTGAAGTTTTATATGAAGAATGTGCTGAAGCTTCATCGTAAATAATTAAATATCTTTCTAAACTATTAATGCAGTTTGTTGATGGCTTCTGTTTTGCTTATGGTGTTTCAAAGATGTTGACTGTAGGCAAGTATAGATCTTTATCACTGATGAAAAAAGCCTTGAAAGTAGCAGCTGAAAATGTTTCTCCAGATGGGGACTTTAAACTGAAGTGTGCTGTCTGCAAGGCAGCACTCCTAAGGAATAAATTCTAAAGATCAAAACAAAGCACAGTAAAGTCACCGCAAACAAATCTATTTAGTGTTTGACCAACTAATGTTAGCCACTTACAAAAACCACAAGTTTGAATCCATAAGGCCACCACCAGAAATATACTAGGCTAGATAGAGATGGTCTACAGCAATACTTGACATTATTTCCAAACTAACACCAAAAGTAGTTATTCAAAGCCCTTCAGTGATGACAAATCAAGTACAAGACTGAAGTACCTCACTTTTCTTATTGTTCCTCTCCATTTAAGAAGAGCTTATGGGTATCAAGGCAGATGGTACCTAACTAATGACTACTATCCCAGGTTTTGGAGTCTATCATGATGTTGCAAATAATCAGAACTGTATTTTTGAACTTGGAGAAATATGACAAAGTTTTTCCAGTTATTATTCTGTTCAGAAAGATTCAAGGTTTCCATTTAGCTGATGAGGAAGTGCACAGAGGAACCTGGAGCATTCCAGTCTCTGTGCTCCACCAAGCAGAGGGCACAAACGTCACAGCTCTGGTGACAGCTTTATGAGTAAAAGCCCTGTCTAAGCTCACTCTACTAAGAATGATCCCATTTGGCCAAGAGCAGTTTTTGTTGTGAGCCACATGCCCTTGGCACCAAACAACTCCAAGCTGATCCACAGCTAATACTTCCATGCACTCTGTTGATGATGACAGCCCATTAAGGGCAAGTGTCCCAGTGGCTTGCACTAGCTATTTTGTGTCAAAACAAAAGGGTTTTTAGCAAAGAAAACAGGGAAAATTAAGTACAAAATCAAAAAAATCTTCTGCTAGCTTGCAAGTAGAGTTCCAAATGTGGAAAAGCACCTCCCAAATCCTTGGCTTTGTGCTATCACAGTAAAATAACTGCTTTCAGAATGCCAAACTAGATTGCCTCCTGTTACTGCAGTAAACCTGCAGATGAGCACTGCTAACCTGTGGTACTGAAGGCTGGGAGCTATTGTTTGTGTTAGTAGCTGGTGAGCCAGGATTCCACCACTGCACACAGCTGCAGGGCATTAGTTTTCTGGAGGTCACCTGCTCTGGTGTTTCTGTTAAATGGGTTCACATAAATACCAGTGTAAATGGTCAAAGTTATTATTTGCTCCTAGGAATGTGCTCTGTTTCAAAATAAGAAGGGAGTGATTCTGTTGACTCCTGGGGCCTCATCAGAAAGGCAGAGCAAGGTCTGCCTGCAGACATGTCATTGCAACTTGATCTCTAGTCAATTAGGCCATTTCAAAACAAAAAGAGAATATTGAATGTCAGTGGCAGATGGTAAAGATCTGTACAAAATAGATAAAGTCGACATATGTTTTTGAGGCACATGAATGAAAAGTATAAGCAGATAAAAACGAAATTTTGCTTGACTTTGGAGCAAAAATGTGGCTTTCTGGGTTATGTTCTACTTCAGCTGGGCAGGAATAGCAGAGCAAGGAGTGGTGGCATCAGAGGGGGTGTTCTCTTGCAGCTTGCCCTGAATCACATCCCTACTTGCATCACTGATATTCTCAAAAGCCTCCACTCAAACAGAGCCTAAGCAGAATAATCAGTCTTTTACCTCTATAAACAAGGACGTCCATAGCTTCCTCCCCACCTCATATAGCACCAGCCTTTGGTGGTGGCATGTTGGGGCAGATACTTTTTTTCTAGTGCCTGGTCCATCTTCCAGAAAACGCACTTACAAAGTACTTTCAAATTCCTTTTGTACAACACTATTGGTCTAGATTCTTATCTTGGCAACTTAGCATCAAAACGTCACTGCCTGATCAAAGGGCTGGAATTCACACTACTTTTCTTTGCTTGGAGAAGTGATATTATTAACTAGGTTATTAGAATAAAAACTTAACACTGTATGTATTCACAACATTTTGTTCCTATTAATTAATTCCTGATCGAATACCCTGCCAGAGGATCAGCTTACTACTGAGATAGAGATCAAGGACACAGAAGCTTTACTGGATGAGAAGAAGTCCCAGAAGGACACAGCTCTGCTGCCTCTTGATGCTGTGCTGGATCAAAGGCTGTCATGGGCTGGGCAGAGCTGGAACCATGTGAATGTGGCTGCAAACACAGTTGCATGGCTTTGCTGGCAGCAGGGCTCTCATTGCAAGCATCAGAGCACAGGAGTGTGTACGTCTTTCATAATGAAGAGGGTCTTTAATCAGCTTTGCATCCCCAAAGTAGGCAGGGTTACATCTCAGCAACAGGATGGTCAGGTGTTCAACAGCACTGTGTCCAGGCTGGTATGTCAGCATACCTGAGGTACGCCTCTGCAGGGCACATCCCCAAGCCTGGCTGCCAGGGCTCTTGCTTGGGTGACTCAGAATTGCCCCATCACACCTTGGTGTCCTGGCAAACACTTGCCTGTGCAGTCTGCAGCAGCAGAAGGGGAAGGCAGTGAGACCTGGGGTGGGCACCATTCTCAGGACCCTCCTTCCCGGAGCCCACAGGGCTGTTCAGGGCCCTATCCTACCTGACAGTCCATGCTGCCAGCAGCCACTGATAGGGACATGTCCATTGTGTAGCAAGACTAACCTTGCTATAGCTGATCACAGAGAGGAAAGACCAATGCATACAAGTCCATTTTAGCCATGTTTAGTCAATTAAACGAGGAATGTAACCAAAATTCATCCAAGAGAAGCATCCATAGGACAATTCCTTACTGGGAAAAATTAGATTGGCAGCTGTCATCTGTTCTCTCTTCCCTGTTTTAAAGGAAGAGTGTGAAGGATTTGGTCACAGGTCAGCACCTGTCTTGTTTTTCATACACGGTCAGTATCTCATGGACACAAATCTATCAGCATTTTCTGGAGGATGTGGAGCACAATCCTCAGAACAGTCCTTCCATGAGGCTAAAGGCTGATTCAGCAATGAGTAACTCAACATGAAGCGTCTCCAAATTATAACCAAAATTGAATATTGGATCATTTTAATGAAATTTCTCTGATCCATTGCTTCTGCTAACTGAATGGTGATTAAATGATCTGGGGCAAATTGAGGTAGTCCCTGTGGAAAACTTCATAACACTACAAGCAAATTAAAAAAAACAAATGCAGTTCTTCTTTAAAACAGTCTTAATTCAGTTCGTTACAAACTTGACTCAAAGTTCTGCCAGCAGCCCAATAATGCTGCTAAAAGACAGTTGTACTCTCTTGCAGAAAGAATGGTGAGCAGTTCTCCTCATTCAATACTGAGATGAAAGGTTCTTTTCTTTACAAAAAAGTTGCTAGCTCTCTATAGACCATAATCTTCATGTTGGAGTCTTAAGGTTAACAGCCTGGGTTGGGACATTTGTCTTTTGAAACTTCTTTCATGCTTGGATAAATCATTACCTTCCCTCTATGCAGTACCTTTTTTTCCCCAGCAGCCATTCAAAAACGACTGTGGAGGAACTGTAGATGAAAGACAGCAGACACCTCAAAATTACAAGTTTTTAAAAGACCTACAGAAAACCAATATGTGTGTGTGATACAACATCTCATGTTTTATTAGCAACATTTCATGTCATACTAGCTTATTGGATCCTCTGAACCACCTCACTGACTCCTCTGGGTGACTCACGTCTCCCTCATCCCAAACACTGCAGTCTGTCTCCGGGGAAAATACTGACTTTGCAGAGCAGCATTAAGGGATGAAGAGTGTGTGCTCTGCAAATTCATGTGCTGCCCGTTAACAAAAACAGACATTGCTGAAAGAAAGCAGGGCCCAGGCACGTGCACAGGCTTGACATTTAAGAGACTGCCATCACACCAGCATCAATAAAGTCTGCACTAACCCTTGTAACTGGTTGTTCTTGCATGAAATATGTGCAGATTCCTGACACCTAAACAATTTGGTGCAGAAATCACAGAGCAGAGGGTAGCAAAGGACATTATAAAAGGAACCTGGAGGATGAGTGAGGTGGGCCTGGCACATTTAACCCTGCTCAGCCTCCTGAAACAGTGTCACAACAGGACCATGGTGTGCACGCAGACACGAGGACATGGAGGAATTACTCGGTCCTCCCCCACTAATTTCACCTGAGCTAGCCAATGGTGCAGCTAACTTCTACAGCCTTCACTGGGTGAAACAGAGAAAATAAAGGCTGGCAAAGTGTAGCCTGTGCTGGCTGGACTTCCCCAGACAAACTTGAGGAAGACAAGGACAGACCAACACAGACCAGTAGCTTATACTGGAAGGCAGATCCTTGAGGCCTCAGCCTTAAGGAAATCAGTGCAGATGTAGGGACATGAGCTGTGTCTCACCACCTGCATGCAAGGCCATCAATGGGTCTTGAATATTTTAGCTTCCTTGCTGACTCCTGGGTCTTTGCTGCCCTGATCATCCATGTTACTGAAAAGTCATTTCCCTCTCAGAGAGTCTCTTGGGTGTAATAAAGTCAGCATCCTCTGAGACCAAACTGGCATACGGCTCCCACCAAAAGCTGCACCAGTCTGGGGTCCCACTGACCTCTGCAGCCCCCAGCACTCTCCTGACGTATTCAGACAGAACTTCATGCTGCCTGCCAGGGCCCTGTGAGATGTATCCTCAGTTTAGTAAGATAAAACCATCCTGCTGGTTGACTATTACTCCCCCTTCATACTTTTTCAGACTCTGCAACTAAAGAACCCCCAAAACAATAACCAACATCTCAGAGGTTTTCACCAAGCCTAAGGAGAATGGGAGCTGGAGTACCATGCAAGGGGAGGCAGCCACCAGTTGTAGGTGCAGCAGAATCGCCATGGGTGCCATGTGCTGTGCTGAAATGGCTGAAGGGGTCACACAGCACAGTGCCCCCTCCAAATGCTGCCATTCCTGCTCGGAGAGCTGCTTTTCTCAGGCTTTGGTGAACATCCAGGGACATACTGCCAGCTCCCCAGCGCCCTGCCTTGGCAGGCTCCCCTCCACGCGACTCCAGGAGACCAAAGTGTGAGCACCAGCCAAGTTACATGACATTTCACAGTTTTGCAGAAAAATTTACTCTTACTACAAGTCTGCCTGAGGCAGCACACCTTGAGCGAGGGTTTCTTTTATTCCCACTACCTTTTCCTTTCTGCTAGAGCAATGTGTCACAGATGCTAATGGTTGCATTATTTGAGTAGACAAAAGCAGAGAAATATTTTCATGGCAAAAAAGGCAAAGAAATATATTAATAGAAAGCAAAACCAAATATAAAGAGTAAGTTAAATCTGGTGTTTTTCTGGGGATTCACAGAGCCCTCTACATATCCCTGCTGTGATGCTGGGAATGCTTTACTCTTTGCAGAAGCAAGACCTCAGCTGTGATTGAACCTGCAGTCTTGGCTAAGGGGCCAGAAAACAACTGCTTTTATTTACTGGTGTGAACATAAAGTCGTGGCAGTTACCTGGCTCTGCAGGAATGTGTCTCATACAGCGTTTTGCATCCAGAATCAATGCCTCACAGATTTATGTAGCAACACTGAACTTTGCAATCCAGTTAAGGTCCTCACCAGGATGGAGGGTTGAGGCAAGTCCAGATCCTGCCACGTGTTCCTCACACCCTGTTGCAAATCCCTTCCAGGAAAACTCATCACCTGTGTTTCTCAAAGTGGATTCCAGAAAGTGAGCCTGGACCCAGAATTCACTGCAGTTAAGATGATTTGGTGCCCCATACCTTCACTCTGTCCTAGCGAGCACAGACCGATGCTGCTGGAGGGCCCGTGACTCTGTTGCTGCAGTGGATGCTCTTTACAGAGACCAAGGGACAATCCACCTTTGGCAAATGATGCCCTACTGGAAACTGAGATCTTGACAACGTTACTGCAACTGGTCCTTCTTGCTGCCCCAGAGAAAGCCCCACAGCAGCTCCTGCAAGACTTAAGGGTGGGTGAGAAGTGCCTAGCACCCTGCCCTGCTTCCCCATGTTTCTGTGAAAACAGAGCAACTATGTGCTTCCTGCCTCCCTCAGACTAGAGAAACCAACCAGAGTAAGAGCAGAATCTCTCTGACAGAGCACAGTGTGTGTTGCTGTCCATGAGTTGGTGCAACGCAGAGTTAAGATGTCATCTCCATCATGTCTGCATGCATGAAACCCACAGGTAGTCCTCAGGTTGTTTAGCTAATGCAGACATTTCTCCTATCAGCATGGCCAGATAAACCCTGTAGGAAGAAAGGAAGCATATCTTTGTGCATGCTGATTCCTGTTTCAATAAATTCATAACCTTAATATCGCATTAACACAGCATGTGCATTTATGCCGTAATTGCGTTCCAGCTGCCTGAATGCTCTTCTTAATTTAG
The DNA here is from genome assembly GCF_001604755.1 of Lepidothrix coronata. NCBI lineage: Eukaryota > Metazoa > Chordata > Aves > Passeriformes > Pipridae > Lepidothrix > Lepidothrix coronata. The sequence goes on along the minus strand of NW_016690233.1, from coordinate 303,677 downwards.
TCATGCTACTTTAGCTTTGTTGTGAGTTACAAATCACTCTTGCTCTCAAGAAACAAATTAATTTACAAGAGATAGGATTACCCAGCAGGATTTCTTTTTTTTTAACACATGCAATGTAAAAACTTTATTAAATGAAAGCAATTTCTCAAGGGAAGTCCAACAGGCACTTATACTGATGGCAGAGGGAGACAAATTACAAAGATTTTTGAGTGTCAAGGAGCATCACAGCCTCCTTGAAACCAATTTGAAGGAACTCTGCTGCAAACAGTACAGCAAAGAAGAATGTGAGTTGTAATGTGTACCTGTACAGGTTTTTAAATACTCATTGATTTTTCAAGGGCACAGATATTATGCATACATATATATATAATCATCAGAACATGAAGTGTTGGCTTGTTTGAGATTGGTGGCACCTTTTTTACCCTCAAAAAGCTTTTTTAGTTAGTTTGAATTTTGTCATGGTTTTGGTCAAATTTTCAAGGAAAATGTGTTCTATTGGCCCAATAGTTTAAGGCTAAAACCTAAAACATTCTTTACCTTGTTATAATGACCTATGTATGGATGAGTTATCTGATTCATTAAATAATAATTATGGGTTAAAGCAAAACCAATCTTTTCTGGACTACTGGCAAGCAGTCATAGCTTTGTGCAGCCTTTTTCTGCCACGTTTACTCCAATTCCAATCACTCCTTGATCATGCATTTACTGAGTTAAATGGTTGTGTTGGGGAAGGTGCACTTTCGTCTGTCAGAGTGCTCTTCCTAAATAAAATAATTAGATATGGTGTCAACAGATGGTGCTGAAGAGCAGCAACATTACCCTGGACTGCTGTAGCATCAAGAATATTCCTAAGGAATTGCAACTTCTGTCACTAGCTGCTGTTTACATAAACTTCCAGTGACCTCTACTTCTGGAGATATTTCACTGTTTCCAGATATCAGTACGTAATAAAAGTTGGTATTTCTATAAAAACATCTTAATATTTCAAATAAACACGAAATTTTCATTTTGTACAATAATAATATACCACTATAATTTTTTAAGCCATCTTCTTTAATGCCTTCTTTGGAAGTTGCAATGTACTTTCAGTATATGTTGTCCGCTCTTTCGGAGTACTCTGGAGACTCTGATACTATGAGGTATGAGGACAAAACACACCTTTCACCTGTAGTCCCAGTGATCTTTTGGCCTTGTTGCCCAAGCTCTGCTCATGGTATTGACAGCCAGGGAGACCGTCTGGAGAGGAGCTGGTGAAATAAAGTTTATTTTGAATAGGGTGATGTCATGGGTTCTAACTTTCCCTCTTCATATTTTATATATCCAAGAGCCAGCTCATGAAAAAAATCAATGCCCCTACTTGTAGAAGAGAATAATTCAATACTGCTTTGAGAATTTAATACCAAGATTTTAAGGAGATGCTGCAACTTAACTCAAACCTACACCTTCTTCCTGGTTTTGGCTGGGATAGAGTTAATTTTTCCTAGTAGCTGATGCAGTGCTGTATTTTTTGCTTCTGAGCAATCAGATGCAATGTGTTGACCTGTGTTGTACAAGTAGTCAGATTTTTCCTTATGGCTCTTTTCTGTAAAATCTATAACTTCCAGTCTTGAATGCTCTTAAACAAGAGAAAAATTAAATTGTATCTGGAGAGGAGTGAAGGATGCACACTTTGGATACCATTGCACAGAAATACTACTAAATCAGCCATGAGCTTCCTGTAGCTGCTAAGGAAATCTCTCCGTGCCTCTTTCATCTCTCACAAAAATTTTAAACCTTTCAGCTTGTATAGCCCCTCACTACAGACCCCAATGCCCGTAAGAATGGGACACTGCACTTGGTTGGGGTCTCTAGACTTGGCTTGCTTCCACCTCAACCTAGGCACCCAAAACAAGAAAACTCCAAGGGAGAGCCGAATTGCTCCCTTCAAGGACTGCAACAAGAGAGCTCAAGAGGGTAAGACTCCAATACCTTGGATGCTGTTTGTCTGATGTGTGTAGGTCTAGGTGTAGCCTCAAGTCAATCTTTAAATGATGTAACATCACGGCTCATCAGATTCTCATCAAGTATAACACTAAAATTGACATGAGGCTGCATTTTGTTGAAAGACCAAACCAGTCACAGGATCCTTCACTTTGCATTTTTAGGAATCTCTGTCTGCTTGCTCAAATCAAAATTGTTCATGATTGATCATGTAGCTTGTGCAGCTTCTCTCTGCCAAACTTCCTAAATTGATTGAAATAGATAGTTTCAAGACAGACATGTATAACACAATGAAATATTCCACAATACATACTGTGAATGAATGGTGTTGACAAGAACTAATATGCCTGTCCCAGGTAACACATCATATAGAACTATGTGCAGCTTATGAAAGGTCAAAAATCTTAAAATAGCTGATGCCCACAAGCCCATCTTCTCCTTCAAACCAGAACAGATAATGTCACCGCTCAATTACTGCCACATTAATTTCTTTCTTCTTCCAACACACCATGACATTTTGATGCCAGATGATTTTTGATCTCTTGTAACCAAACCTTGGAGGGAGGCTGGATTTATTTGGATTCTTGGGTTTAATGCAAGTGACAGTTGGATTTTTTTTCTCCAGCTTATTCCAATATCCCATAAAGATTTGTGTTAAAGACTCATCCATGCACCTTGTCTCTGAGGTACCAGAGGATCTGGCATATGTGATTCATTAACTGAACATTTTTTTCCCCAAGAGCAACACGTGTCACTTTTGCTCTGACGCAATACGTCTTCCTTTAACAGTCTGCACCTACTTCCTTCCGATTCATGGGACAGACAGCACGTAGGAGAGATGTATCTGGCCCCATTCCTTGCAGAACTGGTTCAGGGGACAGCACCCCATGCTGAGGACTTTGCAAGGTCAGGTTTTGAGTACTTCTTGTGCCCAGAGCTTGGACTGCACCACAGTGCCAGTTTGTGATGCAGAGCTCTTCTGCAAGTCAACTTTGTCTCCTCTTCACCCAGGTAGGGTGGGAGTAGGAAATTTAAGGCAAGGAAGGGTAGGACACTAGGTGTGCATGACCATCAGCAGGTAGCTGGCCACCATCCCAGGCTGACAGAGAAGCTCCCTGCATACAGCAGGGTCACAAAGAGAGAAATGGAAGACACCATGGGGATGGCAAAGGCATAGAGTTGTTGACAGAAGGACTGAGAAAAAATATCTACCTTGTCCTCGCTGAAAGCTTGAAAGATCTTCCAGCCCTTCTTGATGACATTAGTACCCATCTTAACCTTAGCTACCTACAATGTGCCATGAAAATATTTTGTATGGGGTTAAATCACACCATAAAAAGTTAAATCACAGTGATTTCACTCTGTGAAACAGTTAAAGTTTTCAGTTCAGACTGTAACTCTGTCAAATCACTAAGCTGTTCCAGTGTACATGCTGAGGAATCTGAGCTGGGATGCTGCCCTACACTGCTCCTCTCTTCTTGTGGTTCAGTGTAAGTCCTGTCTGTCCCAATTTGCTTGAATCAGATTTCAATCTCTTATTATAGTCAGATTTTAAAAGCCTTGGAAGAACAAATCCATAGTTAATAGGCTATGCCTGGAACCTCACCCATGTTTTACAAAATTTTGATTTCAGTGGTCTATATATTAAGAAGATGAGCTACCGCCTGAGCACTCACACTGTGCCACAAGATGATCCTGGGGGGTTTTTGTGGGTTTTTGAAGACTGGCTAAAGTCTGAGTCAATACAAATTTTTTTGTATTTTCTGATAAAACCTACATCAGGTTACACTGATCGTACCACATAGAGTACAAAATAAATACCATCCCCCCTCAAAAGGAGCCTTTTACATGGCAGGGGACCCAAATGCTCTTCATAAAACATCAGCACCTCTGCACCCTTCCACTCGGTGAAAAAGCAATGCTTGTTCCTGCAGTATCTGCTGAACCTTTGTTTTACTATTTCTGACTAAAATCAGGTTAACATTTTTCCTGAATTACTTTGCTTGAATAAACTACACCAGAACTAAACAAACCCAGTCTGTTGTTTGATCACCCATATCTTTAGAAAATGTTGTATTTCCTTCAAGTGCAAAGCTCAGCCACTAGAAGAATTATTTTGTTGGTAAAATTAATTAATATAATTTTGAGCAATAAAGAAATACTAGCTTAAAAAATAAGCAAACCAAGACCAACTCTTCAGCTGCTGAATACTTTATTCTTTTTTTACTTCATACACCAGAATTCCAAAGGCTTATACAAAATATAAAGTAAAATAAAACCCCAGTATGGTTTTACTGATGTTAAAACTGCAGTCTTGTATTTTTCAATCATTTATTGTAAATATGAAGAGGAGGAGGAAAACTGCCAGCATATCTACTGAAAGCACTTAACCTTTTGGATATTACGTCATTATTGTTGCAATGAGAGTTGGCTAAGATGATTTGATTTTTTCAAGAAATGTCAATTCTATTCAACTCTTCCAGCAGAAATGTGTCTCATTTCATGGAGAAATTCACTGAGAAGTGAACGTCAGTTCAAAATTTTTTGCTGTCTCATCCCAAAAAGAAACCCACATTCAGTTCTTACTGAACAGAGCAAGGGCCTGCTTTTGCTTCCCCCACCTAGTGGGAATGCAGCAAACAAAAGGCCACTGAGAGAGAAATAGAAGGCACTACAAAAACACATATTCAAACTTCTCTTACTAGCAAAATTCAAAATAAAATACACATAGCCACCTCAGCTGCAAGAGGGAGTGCAGCAATACGAAGAGATGAACATTTGAGCAGAATATCGGAAGCAAATCCTCCCGTAGAGGAATTAAGTTCACCAGCACGTGGAAGGTGTATGTATGTAATAGGGCTTGCAGAACTAGGTCCTGTGAGAAGCTGAACAGCTTTTGCAAGATGCTATTTGAGGGTATTCAGCACCAAGAGGAGGAAACCATGAAGCCCTCTGAAAGCATCATGCAGATTTAGGTCCCTAATGCAACATAAAACATATTTGCTCCACTTAGTGACCTGAGAGCTTGCTTTGGCTTAGTTTTTTCCCCAAGCATTTATTGTTAAGTTAATTAAGCATTTAAAAATAAGAGTCTCTAACTTTCCAGAGACTCCACATAAATACTAATCTGTCTTCTTCTAAGGGCCAGATTTTGTGCAAGGGCGAATCAATAATTTCACTGATTGAGGATCTGGCCTTAAAAGTCTATCCAGTGCATTAAAACTAGCACAGCATGACACATGCTTTGGCAGTAGGACAACCTTCTGGATTAATATTTGAGGGAAATTTGGCGATTTAAAAAGAAGCTCTGATTGAAATGCTGCCATTCTTTAATCAGTCCTGACCACCACAGTTTCTCCTCTTGTGAACTGCACAGTTGTGGTTGGAGTTTCACTTTCACTCTCTTCGAGCTTTAGTGCAGCATTGTCCAAGCCAGTCCTGTTAGGCTGTGGTAAGGCGGTGGGTTCTGCTGTCAGAGTTGGAGTGGAGCAATACAAGATGAAGCCCACCATGATGATAACGAAGGACAGGATATAAAGACCTGAAAACTGGCAGAGGAAAGAAAGAGATGCATTAAGTCTTGCCTGATTGTAAAAACAAGTCAATGCTGCCTTATTTTAAGAATGTGAAAAGCTACCCTTCCTTTTAAAAATTATTTTAATGAGGATTATCACCATGACCTGGATTCAGGTCTGAAAATCAAAATTCAACAGCTCCATTTACTTAAAGACTTAAGCCTGCTGGCTGGTTTTCTCTGCATCTCATCCTCAACATTGTTGGATAGGGAGTTTCCTCAGGTCTACATACAAGAATCTTAACAGAGAGAATAAATGGCTGTAAATATGGTCATACTGAAGGACAGTTGTTTATGCACACAAATGCTGAAACACTCTATCCCTAACAGAATTTTGATCCAGCACAGCCAAATATTTCAGGTCCTGGCAAGAGATTAATCTCTCCATCTTACTGAAAGTCACCAGAACAGCCGGTTCTCTGCACAGATCTCTTAACCATCTGCAGGCTTTATTATGGGACCAGAACCAGTTTGCTCCCTACACCCAGCAAGTCCTCAAGATTGGCATTTGTACTTGGTTAAGACTGAGTAAGAGGTATTGAGGAACTGTTGAGGTACCCCAGGCATTTGATTCACTATTGTTCACTTACCTGTTAAAATTTCAATAATTGCCAAAATTCATCCATCTTGACAAAAATAAATGCTTACTTCATAACACCAGGTTCAATAATACAAGGTGTAAAGTTATCCACAGCCAGGAATACTTCTTCATCAGATTTGTTAAAACTGTCCATATTGCCTTGTCAAACCACACTTATTAAAAAGTAGGAGGAAGGACATACAGTATCCTACATTCCACTGTCAATATTCCCTAACCTTCTTAGCTTCCTTAGACATGCTTGAAAAATACATTCTAGTCTATCAAACAGCAGAGCTAGATGAAATGAATTGTAGTACCCGGACAATGGACTCTGGTCCAAAAAAGACTGAGGCATCTACAATTAAGGCATTGCAGTTCCTAGCTGGCAGTCACTTGACATGGAAACCCTTGCATGACAACACACAAAAGGAAAAGCAGACTGAAACACAGTGGCCTTGTGCTAAATGCCTTCTGTCCTCACCTTGCTGGATGTTTGCATGGAGAAGCTTGGACTCATGTGTTCAGGAGGAAGCACCAAGCTCTGAACATACCCCAGTGGAGGCAGCAGCATCACCCGCGATCCTACCCCTGACTGACCCATTCCCATAAAATGGGCAGAGCTTGGGTCTGTATCAATTCACCTGCACAAATTCTCCAACTTAAGGCCCTGAGTGAACATATGCCTGTATGCAAGGACCTGTGGCTGGCAGGCGACACCATAGGAGCTGCAGGTCCCTCTCGCAGTTTAGAACTCACAAGGCTGAAGGTGTCTCTGATCCTACTGATTTAATCCCTCCACAAATGGATAGAGTCATCAAGTCAGGGTGCCAAAGCTGTTGCAGTGTAGCTGATTATTCAAGGCCTGCTTATGTTTTTGCAGCTATTGACACAGGTGAACCTTATCCACGCTGCTCCAACAGGCCTATACTCTTTTTTTTCCTTTTGTTTTTGAGGAGAGCTCTGTGTTCTTTTCTTGGGATTTTTCTTTTTCTTTTTTTAATTTTGATTTCAAATATCACAACAACTTCATTGTTTCTGACATTGATTTCAGTCATACTTTGTGCAGCTTATATCCCCATTCTCACAGTCAAGCCTAAAGACTACTTCAAATGTTAGTGGAGAACTGTAACTCCATCTAGTGTCTGCTTGAGCAGTATACTCCACTCCATAGGAGTTTATACAACAAAAGCATTTGGAGACCTTTTTTAGTATTTCTTGAGGGATTACAGGTATTTATATAATGAGCTCTTTAGGAAGCACAGTAAAGATTCATTATGGAGTGAAAGACAAAAAAGTTCAAAACAGGCATGCAAAATTCACATTTCACTTTAAACTGAGGCTGAAAAGTCAAGTGCATTAGCAAAGCATTGTGATCAAATCAGAACCTCATCAATTCCTGGCCCTGGTCTCTGCTGTAGCCGCTGTCTGTGCTGCTTCTGATTCAGAGCAGGCTCAGACCACAGCAGTTCAGAGCTCTCTGTGGCTTGCTCCACTCTGCAGCCCAGCCAAGCCCTCAGCAGCTTGCTGTGAAATATCATCTGGTAACAGGGAATACAGAGTGATTCCTTGTATTTTTATTTGTAGATTCCTGTGTCCAGGGTACTTTTTAATCCAGCAAGTGTCCTGCCTCGTTTGTTTGCCCCATAGGTAAAGAAGGTATATGGTTTAACTTGGCAATACGCTTTTCTGCTGCTGAGCATTATGTTAAAAGGCATGTCAAAAGTGACCTTTCTCAGCTCACGTTGCCCAAGTTATCTCAAATCCTCTGATTACTAGGAATGCAGCACTACTATTGCTCCCCTTTTTGCTACTTCTTTGTTTCTAACCACAGACTCAAGTTCCTATTTCAAAAAACATCTGAAATTCTCTGAATACAATCCCAAAGTCTCCTCTAATTCATTTTTTGTTTTAGCTACCAGAATAATCTGCTATTAGCAATTATGAGATGGTATGCTCCCAGAAAAACTTCTCCCCAAAATAAGCCAAAAATCCAAAAGAATAAAAGATTAATATATCCCTTCCAAAGCTCTTCACTATTAAGAATATAAATTTATAATCTCTCCTCAAGTTAAGCTATCTGGTTGCCAAAATACATGTTTGGAAGTGACTTAGAAAGGATTTGTTAGAATGTGTGTATGGTTTGCTTTCTGCATTCATTTTAATTGTAGCTTGGAGCAATTTTGGAACCCAAAAGAGGAAGGAAAGCTGAGGTAAGAGACTCTTGAAAAGGAAAATCTAGCTGTTGTCAGACCCTACCATTACCAGACCTCTGCGCCGCCTTCATTTTCAGAAAGAAATTTGACCTAAAAGCTTCTGGCTGAAGAGAAAGCAACCACATGGAATAATACAAATTAAGTTCTTCATCAAAGCTCACAAGCTTCTCTCTAAGCCATTCCAGTCACTGAGTGACTGACTCAATTACTCCAATTGCTTTAACAAGGTAGGTTCTCACAAATGATTCTGGATGAAAAGTGTAGGGTGGAATGAAATCCTTTTAGCACTGTCATTTAGCTAGAGTAGACACTGCCAAAAATGTTTTAGAGCACAATAAAAGTAAATGCCTTTTGGAGAGCATGCAGCATAATATATTTATCTGTATTTTCTTCAGCTCCTTTAGTCTCCCCTTAGCAGTAGCACTGAGAGAGCTTGATTGTTAACCCAAGATGTTGGTAAGGAACTGATTAAATTTCTAAACGAAAATATTAATTTCTGGAAATCAAACTGGTCCTCTTTTAGACACCAAATGCCTGCCAGGACAGGGAGATTCAAACCCTCTCTTTGGACACTTGGGAGTGATGAACCAGAACTAACATACAGTTCCATACTGGGCTTTCAGCAAGAACACTACCATTTGAACACCTCAGGAGGTTATTTATTATCTCTTAACATTAACTTATTCCTTCAAGTGTGAAACAGTTTGAAAATCATCCTCTGCCTAATTGGTGCGATGCTATGTCATTAACTAAGCAAAACTCCTGATTCACATCTGCCAACAACGAACAATATAATCTGTAGAACTGTACAGATGCAAACGACTATTCAGGGGCCTTTAAGAACATTATGCTTTATTTCTGATTGTGAAGTAGAAACATAACTGAAAGAACGTGAAAGTGAAGGAATGAATGTACTTACCTTATAATAGAAAAGGAAAAGCCCAAAGAACAGACTGTAGAGATCTGCAGTCAGAATACCCAGGTTGACTGAGGTTGCACTGGTAACTTTAATGACAACTGGCATGAAGCTATACAGCCCAAACATGCACAAGGCAAAGACTGTGAACAACAATGCTGTAAAACAAGACGACAAGTTACTCCTCAGGCACAGAACAATGATTTTAAAGAAATTGATTGTTTTCAGATGTTTTAAAAATATGCATTTTTATATTTTAGGATAAGGTCTCCTAAAAGATATGGGAACGTACACATAAGAAAAACATAGAAAAAATACTTCTTTTCCAAGATTACCTTGTATTGCAAGAATTACTGTATCTGTACAAGAAAGTTCTCATTCCTTTCTAGATAACATTAAGAGCTGACTGAAGAAATTTAGGGCCATATTTCTTGATAACATTTAGTTTTTCCAGTATTTTATTTAGAAAGGAAAACAGAAAAATGTTCTTGCAATGTTCCAACACCAAACACGTCAGTAATGAAACAGGTTTAATTTTTAATTATTTCAATTTATTTAAAAAAAAATTTCATGTTATATGTAAAATGCAAAACCTGCTTTAATGTTCGATCCTGCAAATCTTACCTCTTTGCTAAGCTGCAAAGTTTGCAGAAAATACATTTGTGAAATATAATATTAATGCTGCTTAATACTCCAAGAAAGAAAAGGCAAATCCCAGCATTCAAAGTCTAAATCTAATTTTCCAGTGTTCTTTGACATTCACATCACTTTTCCATACACATACCAACTTTCCAGTTCCACTGAATTCTCATTATGTCCCTATGTTCCACAATGGCTCTAGAATTAGAGAAAAGATATAATGCAGTAAAAAAGGGAAAAAAATAATTTTCAAGTAGAGAATTTAATTACCAAAATATATAAGAAGAATTTTGATTTATAATCCCTTAATTTTTTGTTTGAAATTTTATTGAATTACACTAACTCAAACATCTAAAAGGCATGAAAAAAATACTTGAAAATTAAAGTGCCTGAAAGAGCACTGTTATTTAATTCTTATGCCTTTTTCTCAGGCTTTTTAATCCCTTGGAGATTTAGTTTTATTTGATATACCATTTGGAGAAATTATTAACTATAATGATGAGAAATGAAACATAAAATTCATTAGACAGACTTAAGTGCATGTGGTCTGTTACTCTGATGTGGTTATTTGTAAGACTATACAAGGCTTCATTTTAAACTTGACTTTAATATGGAAGATCTCCTAACAATTATCTCGTAAAATTTTCCACAGAGAAAACCCATTAAGAAATACATTCTGACAATAGTCCTCAGCATACTGAGTGTCCTCATGAACGTAACGAAATAAAAAATACAGCCAAGTATCGTATGTGTTTAATTGCAGGAGTTCAGTTTTAGAATTGCTGTAATAAGAGTAGTGCAAATAAAGAGGATATAACATGGATGCTGATCAGCAACATAATTCAAGTGGAAGGACTCCCATATAGACCAAATGCAGATGTAACAAAGAATTAATTAATAACAGCATTTCATGGTAGACAAACAATCATCTGTAGAATATTCTTAATTAGTTTCAAAATAAATATTAGATCCTTACAGCTGTAGACCGCTGACAATAGTCCCAAACAAGCCCACCATTCCTAGAAACTCCACTCTGCTCAGATTTTTCACAATGTATTCCTCACTCACATTAGAAATGGCATACAAAGAAGCACCAAGAAGCACTAAGACATCTCCAATCACCACGTCACTTCCTGTACAGAAATATTAATCCACAATTAAGGGTAAGGCTGCAAACACTTTTTAACTTTCCTTAAAAAGACAAGCAAATTTATCTCTAACATCTCTACCTTTCTAGCGCGTTCCAGGGTAAGGGGAAAGGAAATGCCTCCTGTGCGGGAAGAGGAGTGTCTGAGCATGGACTCTGCTGCCTGATCACCTCACCCTGCACAGCCTGGAATAAGGAATGAGCTAAACCCAGCATTTACATCTCATCCTGACCAAGACACTGCTGTATCATCTGGTCGTATTCTACTTCTGCTGACCTTGGGCACTGCAGGGAGTTGAGAAAATTCCTGGTTAGAAATGCTCTCTGCCTTACATGAATATTGTCCCCGCTTTTGCAGTAAGGCCTGATTCAAGTCTTGCTAGAATCAATATATCAATTTTGGTGGGACCCAGACTCAGCTTCAGGTTTCTGACAGGTTTTAAGTGGGCACTGTAGATGGGTGGTACCATGTGTCCTGCTGCAATGTATTCATACTGAGCAAATGGGACTCCCTGTGCTACAATCACTTATCAAGTAAATGCCACTAAAGTAGCCAAATAGAAAGAGGATTCCTGTTTTTTAAATCCTTGAATTTAAAATTTCCTTCCCTAAGCCAGTCGGCAATCACTAAGAAAATATGTCTAAAATATGAGGGTAAGCAGTAGTAAGGATCCCCAACTCAGCAAATAAAGCATAACTATCTTAAACTCTCAGGGAAAGATTTTTCTCCCTCAGGACCAAGATGCTTGTACCACATGGCAGTAAAACTAAACTTCAGTTTGTTCTGTGTCTTACCTACTAATGCCCCAAAATTATGCCACACAGGCTTATCTCTATGCTGCTTGATGAAGACAATGCCCTGAAATTTACCTTGTCCCATACCCTCTGTCTGAAAATCCAAGATTCTTATTCAAAATAAGATGACTACAATATGGGTTGATTTGGGCATCTGTCACAGAGAAGACAAGACTTGCCCTTATCTGCACCCAGCTGAATGCTGGTCCCCAGAGCCCAGACTTCCTCCCAGAGGCCCCAGGAATCCCACCATCTTGCCCCATCTCCTCTTGCTCTCCCATAGTAAGCCCCTGCTTTCCAGACTGCGGCCTATGGGCCTTGGGGATACATCAACCACTTCTGTTGGGTCTGACAAAGATAACTCAGAGAAGTCAGCTGCTTTGAGCAACTTTTTATTTGGTATTTGTACTCAAAGAAAAGTGCAAATCAGAGAAGACTGGGTACCAGCAGGCTGATCTTGCGTAAGCAAGACAAGGTTTGCAGGGAGAGGCAACTTCTTCTATTAAACCATCTCACATGATAGTCAAAGTTAACAAGCTTTCAAGAATGAGACTTCTGTCACATGTAATGAACAGCAGCAAAATTTGAGTTTAACAAAAGTGTTTCTCTTTTAAGGTGGGAGAAATAACCAAACACGCAAGCAAAGAAATTCCACAGCTCCCCATAAAATCACCGTCTCTTCTTCTTGGACAAGAAATACAAATAACAGCATGTTCTCCTCTTTTAAAACAGAACTATATCCGCGCCCCCTGCATCTGCTTCTTTTTCTTTACAAGTCAGCCCACCGCAGGAACCATCTCTCCAGTCTTTCCCCCCCGCAATAAAGGACTCCTTACCTTCACTGTCCTGCCTCCCTGCCAAAATGTCTGCACCCACCATTGTTCCTACACCAAGCAAACAGACGGCAACACCAAGAAAATGTATCAGCCTGTATCTTGCTCGGAGAATGAACCATGACAAAGCCATCAGCACAGGAATCCCGAAGCAGTCCAGCAGCTGTGTGCACAGAAAAATTGTCTGAGTTAGAAATGCACCCCAAATCTGGACTACAACCTCCTGAAAGCAAATGTATAGGATCTTACTTTCCATCAGTTGTTAATGAAACCTGCAAAGCAACCTCAGAGGATGTGTTTAAGGGAGGGGTGAGACCTACATTTTACCATTAGAAGCATTCTGCAAGTGATGAATGAGCTGGAGCAGGGGTCCACTCTCTCCTGGTAGGAAAGTGCTGACTTAGAAGCCCTTCTAATGATGGATCCAATAAAACTTCACAGCTTCACAAATGAATTCTAGGATGTCGCTGAGAGAGCATTGCTCCTCACAGCTCCACGTACACAAAGTAAAAATCTGGAACTATTGATGGATACAAGTAATCTAATTTTACAGTGAAGTGACTAGGACAAGAATCTGACCCCACAGCTCAACTGGATCATACTAAAAAACAAACCTGGTACATGTGCTGGAAACCATGTGCAAAATCGGTAGAAATAAGATAGGTAGCAAAACCAGCTGTCCTTAAGTCACCTTCCCAATCTCCCAGCTTGCCATAAAAACACATACAAGTCACCAGTGCATTTTCATCGCTCTGTCAGAGCTGACTCTCAATTAGTCAGAAGCAGGTAACCCACCCTAATTCACCAATGCACCAGCAGCAGAGATGCACAAGGCACCTAGAGTTTTAGAGCACTCAGATGTGTTTGCAGACACTACCCCAAGCAGACTGAACATCTTTGGTTCAAGGACGTCTGTGCTTCATGACAAGCAGTGACACTGACTTCTCTTTCCTTTCTTTATTATCCCCTCTGAATGTGTTCCTATGTATCTTTCCCTTTCTGTTAGACCCACCTATAGAATCACAGAACAGTTTGGCTTGGAAGGGACCTTAAAGTTCATCTAGTCCCAACCTCCCTGTCATCAGCAGAGACACCTCCCACTCAACCAGGCTGCTCAAAGCCCCATCCAACCCAGCCTTGAACACTTCCAAGGATCTTCCACCTTTCTTCCTTCAGTACAGAAAGCATCAAGAGTTAGCATAAGATGGGCATAATCATAGAATCAGTTGGGTTGGAAGGGATCTCCAAGATCATTAAGTCCAACCCTTGATCCACTACCGCCATGGTTACCAGACCATGGCACTAAGTGCCACATCCAGTCTCATCTTAAAAACCTCCAGGGACAGAGAATCCACCACCTCCCTGGGCAGCCCATTCCAATGCCTGATTACCCTCTCTGGAATGAATTTCTTCCTAATATTCAATCTAAACCTCCCCTGGCAGAGCTTCAGACTCTGCCCTCTTGTCTTACTGCTGGTTGCCTGGGAGAAGAGACCAACTCCCACCTGGCTACAACCTCCTTTCAGGGAGTTGTAGGGAGTGATGAGGTCTCCCCTGAGCCTCCTCTTCTCCAGGCTAAACAACCCCAGCTCCCTCAGCCTCTCCTCACAGGACTTGTGCTCGAGTCCCTTCACCAGCCTCGTTGCTCTTCTCTGGACCTGTTCCAGCACCTCAATATTCTTCCTGAACTGAGGGGCCCAGAACTGGACACGGTACTTGAAGTGTGGCCTCACCAGTGCTGAGTACAGGGGAAGAATCACTTCCCTAGTCCTGCTGGTCACACTGTTCCTGATCCAGGCCAGGATGCCATTGGCCTTCTTGGCCACCTGGGCACACTGCTGGCTCCTGTTCAGCTTCCTGTCAATCCAAACTCCCAGGTCCCTTTCTGCCTGGCTGCTCTCCAGCCACTCTGTGCCCAGACTGTAGTGTCGCATGGGGTTGTTGTGACCAAAGTGGAGGACCCGGCACTTGGCCTTGTTGAACCTCATCTCATTGGAATCAGCCCAACTCTCCAGCCTGTCCAGGTCCCTCTGCAGATATATGTTCTAGAAAAACCAAATAAAACCATGATCACTGAGCTAATCATAACTGGTTTAATATTTCATTCAATTAAATAGATTTTGCTTCTGAATTTGTCTGGAGGAAAGAAAACGTCTTTTTTCTAACCTGCCTCAGTAGAGTGCCATAAAGCTACATAAGGGAACAGCCTTCAGCAGACCATACAGTCAACTTTCCAAAGATTGCTCACAAAAGACTCTCAAATGTAAGCTCTTAAAACTTGGCCTCTTGAAGTCCCAACAAAGTAAAAGGTCCACGTGAACAGGACTGTGGCATAATCACTGCAATCAAGATAAGAGCCCTTAGTTCTTAATGTTCATTGCCAGCCTCTGCTTGCCTAAGCGTACCGCTGCAGTCAACTTCTGTGCTGACTTCCGTGCTGGCTTCCAGTAGTTCAGCCATTATCCCTAAGGGCTTTAACCAAATTTGTTAACGTTTTGATGATATGTCTGGTTTTACTTGTTCATAACTACACATAATAAAGTCTTACAAGCAAGCGTTAAGGGAAGCTATTACAGATTAAATCCTCACAGTGCCTCTAATGTTTCCATCTATTTGTCTTCACTCCTTGGATTGCCTCCAGCTTGTTTGTAAAGTCTATTTGTGAAGTGCAGAAGTACCTGCCTAAGCTGTATGAGACATTACAACTACCCAAGTCCCAATATGTGATACTAAGTATTTCAATACAACTTTATACTGTGGAAAAGTATCATGCTATGACTATCTTATCACAGGTCTTGTTCTCTATCTTACCTTTAGTCTAGACTAAAGAAAAACCTTCTAACATTTCCTTCAAATTTGACTGTTTTGACTAGTATCAAACAAGAAATATTATAAACATAAGAAAGTAAAATTTTTACCACCCTAGTAGTAGACACCTCTTCTACTAATAAGTAAGCACTCATGTCCCCATTAATTGAAATGTTAGCACACAGCCTTACAACCTCCAAGCAGCTTTTCAACCCAAACAGAAGGAGTGGAAGAAAAACCCTTTAAAAAAAAGTTCTTAGTGAGAATGTAAGGGAGTAGTACATAATGAGCTAGAAGTCTTTCAGTTATGCCAGATGGGGAATTGTTGCATCCAGATCAAGAACATACTCTACAGCTACAGCATCCTGATTTGAGGACTTGCAGCCAGGACACACAGGCACCAAATGATGAAGAACACACCCTGGTAACCTATTTCAGGAGACAATTACCCTCAATTACAGACAGATGAAATCAGATTTCCAACTACTGGATCTTGCCTTCCCTTCATCTAGGACATTACAGAGCTCTTCTGTACAGGATCAAGATCAAAGAGGTGCAAAGCAGATGTAACATCACAATGAATTGTGTCAGTGGAACTAATTAAAAGAATAAAGTTTATTTATTCAGGTTTTATTATATTTACAGCAGTACTGTGGTACTGACTACTATTGCCAATAGAACCTTGTCAAATGCTCATTATTCAATTCCAGCCTGTATTTTCACAACTGGAAAAAAAAAAAGATAACCTGGTGACTTGATTTACAAATGTTTTGACTCAAGCCAGGCTTTGGCCACACTGTTTATAGGAGGTTTTAAAGACAGGGTGAGTAAATTATTAAAAGGCATTTTAATACATGGTTAATAAATTATCATAGACTGTTGGAGGTCATTGGTTTGCTTATAATTGCCAGCCCCAGACAGCTTTGTAAGCAAGAAAGCTCAACTGATCATCCTGCTTGCTTCCCCACAAGGCTCCCTCAGGGCAGCCTCCAGCTGAGCCCCAGGAGCTCATCATGCATTTTCTCCTCTTCCATCAGCTGATATTTTGTCAATAGTTGCCTGAAAAACGCTTCCACTCAAATTATCTATGGAGCAAATGCTAAATGTGCCAAATAACACGTTAAAAACATGAAACCACAGCTACGCAGCTTGTGTTTTGCTATGAAATCATATAACGCTGAGTTGGAAGGGACCCACAAGGATCATCAAGTCCAACTCCTGGCCCTGCACAGAACAGCCCCAAGAATCACAATATGTCCCTGAGAGTATCATCCAAACACTTCTTGAACTCTGTCAGGCTTGGTGCTGTGACCACTTCCCTGGGGAGCCTGTTCCAGTGCTCAGCCACCCACTGGGTGAAGAACCTTTTCCTAATTTTCAGCCTAAACCTACTCTGACTCAGCTTCACGCCCTAATATGTGGTCAAACAGCAGCACAGTCAAGTCCTGTCACAAGACAGGACACCGGCAGGAAGACCTGGCACTGCCTCAGCCACAGCCAAACAGAAGGAGTTCAGTTGTGGACCAAAGTCTTTTTCTTTATTTACAGAGAAATGAGAGTTGCCATCCCATTGTTATCTCCTAAAAAATCTCCCAACCCCCTTCTGTGAAATGCTGGTATTTCATAACTAAAGGGAAATCAGTTCTGCTTTTGTGTGCATGTGTGAGAAAATACGTGGAAGTTCCTTGCTGAGCTGAGAAAACTTATCTTAGAAGTTATGTTTCATAGTGCCAAGCTGAAGCTCCAGCCAGCCAGCATTTTAACAGTGTATTTACCTGTATTTCCCTATAGCCCTGTATTTCAGAAGGTGCCATATACCCCTGTGCTGCTTTACGCTCCCTGGGCACCCACTCATAGCCAGTACTGCAGACAGGCCATCAGACTGGGTGCTCTGAACCACAGGTTCTGATGTAGCTGCAAAAGTGCTTGCTAATGACAGAATGCCTTGTACTAAAGCAAATCACAGGCTTTCCTTTTTTTTTTCCCCTCCTCCTGTATCTCATTTCTGAGAGTGGTGAGAAACTGGTGACTTTAGAGAATGTGCAAGAAACTTCATGGCAACAGGCAATTATAACAAAATTGAAATTACTGAACTGGCACAAAGCAGCATCAGTCTGAAGGCAATCAAATGGAAAAAAAGGCTCAGAAAATGCTTGAGTTTGGCAACTGGACAGGAAAAACTATTATATCTATTCTTTCTTAATTTCTATGAAAGAAATCATGGGAATAGCTTTATTACTTCTGAGAACTTGGATCAAAGTCCTGGTTTTTTCAGCTGTAAAGTATATGATCAAACAGTGTTTCAATTATCAGCTTAACTTGATCTTGAGACTGAAACACATTGCTCTTAAAGCTTTGATTTCTTTGGCATTATTTGTCAGGAAATTAAAGGCCTAATGAGTCATACCACCTAAGTATGAAGTGGAAATGTGACAATAACAACCCAACAGGCACCACTGGTCTTTAGGAGTGCAAAGAGAAGTTACTGCACTTCTCTACAGGGAGCCCAGACCACAGGAGTTTATTACTTTACAGGTAATTCTTTTAAATATTAACCCGTTACTTTGACTCTGTAAAACACTGACACCTAAACACTCGCTTCCAACTAACAGCCAAATCTGCGCTTCACACTGGTTTTTTATTCAGGCCATGACCCCAGCCACAGATCCCCACCACAGGTAACGGGAGGCATGAACTGGCACGACCTGGACACACTCCCTCCTTGCTTGTGCACCATCGCCTCCCCTGTTCCCACAGCAGCCCTGAAGCCTAAGTTGGTCTGACATAGCTCGCTAATCAGTCCAGCCAAAGGCAGGGTTTAGTCCCACTTTGCTCAGTGCCCTGACCAGTCTGCTCAAGATATCTGGCCACTCGAGCTCAGGAGCATGCAGTTGGAGGCAGGAGGAAAGCACTGACTCTTCTATCAGTTTTTGTATAGGGTGACAGAGAAACCCCAGCCTTGACTCTTTGGCTTGTAGAGCTATTTCAGAAAACAAGATTTATCCTAGTGCAGTAATGCAGCATCAAGTACTACCGTTGCAGAGGATGTCTACTATTACTTTAGGAGTCTGGCATGCTGACCTCCCTTCTGCCTCTTCCAGAGAGGGCCCTGAAGTGCCACATCCAAAAGCCACAGGGCTGGTCCCTCACTGCAAGGTCAGCAACACCAGCTAACTATCAGTACGTCCTCATATGTGGGGTTACATCTCACAACGCCTCCCACAGCTTCCAGGAGTAGGCAAGAGATCTACCTTGCTCTCATCAGCAAGAACCCACACTGAGTGACTGTTATCTGGTCATAAATCTTTATTTTGTGTCAGGAGAAAAAAAATGAGTGGCCGTCAGCAAACTCTTAGAAGTGCTTTTATCAAAATAGTTAGAGTTCAGCTCAAGAGCTGGCACAGGGCAATACCAGCCAATTTTCTCTCCTTCCTGGAAAGGTTATTCATGATACAGGATGCTCTTCCCTGTACTGCAAAGCAAAAATAGATAGTGGAAAGTTCTTTTCAGGCTTAAATAGCTTCCATGTCTGTCCTACGAATCTCATTTTAGAAACTAGTCCAAAACTGCAATAAAAGCAACAGTTCAAATAGAGAGATCAATCCTTACCTGCACACTTGTGAGAGTTGTATATTGGTAGGCTTTTACAATCATGTAATTGGCTTCAACGTCAGCCACTCCCAAAAGAATATACTTCCACCACCTCTGCTTCAAAATTTGCCAAAGGCTATCACCGCCTGTTAAGAAAGCAGTAATCAATATGTGTTTCTTTCCAACCAAATGTTGCAAAGGAATTTTGCTTTTTAGAAGCATAAATAATACCGAGATGTATGAATTTGCCCCTGCTTAAGAAAGATACAATGACATCAAAATGCAGCCTGAGAGGAGACAATGCAAATGGGTGAAAAGCACAGAAATTCTTCCACGTGAGGAAAAAACCCAACAAGACTGGTGTTGTTTAAAGAGTAAATTAACAAGAATAGGAGGAATAATAAATTGCCTCTGGTAACAAAGTTTCATTACAACAAAGCCTATTTTCCCTAATATAACATTTGACTTCAAACCAAAAAGCACAAAACTTTAAACAGATACGAAATTATATCAAATTAAATGCACTTTTAACCTGTGAAATTCATTTCTATGTGTCATTAAAAAGCATGAACTTTAAAAACTAGGATGAGTATTAAGTTCTGTAGACTCAAATTCTGAAAAGAAAATGTAGGGGAAAAAAAAAAAAAAGAAATAAAAAGATGAACCAGAATCTCCCATCTCATATTTCACATACCAGTCCTAAATGCCAGCATTGTTGTATAAACTAGAAGCAGCAAAGAATAGTTGATGAAACTTTGAAACATTGGAGTATTCACTTGGTATTTTTCTGCTAGATACTGGCTTGTAACA
>NW_016690233.1:129484-281850 GCF_001604755.1 Lepidothrix coronata | reverse complement strand
TTGCTCTGACTGCCTCCTAACATGACCTGGAAGCCTCAGCAGGAAGCAGCAGTGGTTTCCTCTCACACCATTTGCCAAAGTGTCAAAACTAATTTCTTCAAATTGAAGAGATGGTGCCATGCTCCTGGCATGATGCGCTGGACTCACAGCATATCTTAATAAAAAGCATTTGACCCTCTGTAAAACTTGAGAACAAACTTTAAATCCTAAATTTTGCAAGATGATTTCTCTTGATAAAAATGCTTCGAAGACATGAGTTTCCATTCATTTCGGTATTGACATGAGTATCGATGATGGGGATTTTCTTATTAATAATTGATCACATTTTGAAATATATTAATTATTAACTTTTCCATGCCAGAACTTGATCCTCTCTTTTTTTTTTAATGCATTTGAATGGACTAAATCACTTTGGACTCTCAGATAATGCAAGGTAAGTGGTCTGAAAAGGCCTTTTATTTTTATAGTTGGAGAGGGGGGTTTGTTGTTTTTTAATGGCTGATAGCTGGCTACCAAGTAATTACTCATCCCCTCCCTTCAGCCATCATATCTTAGCTAGCTGTATCTATGGCTTTGAGCAAAACTAGGAGTCATTTTGTGAGGTTTATGAAGCACAAAAGTTTGCCACAATTTGGTCTAAAGTGAACACTGAACAATGTGCAGCTCTCAACATCATGAGAAAGTCAGGCTGGCTTTCCTTGGCTCCATGTGAAAAGCAGAATAAAAATACACTAAGATACTAAAATAAAACCAGAGTCTATATTTGTGGAAATTAAAGAAAATCTAATAAGCCCACAGTTAACAATTTTATCGGCTACTAGTTTACTAAATCCTATAATTTTAATGTGGGTTTTTTTCATTAAAATAAATACACCTTTTCAAAAGTTAATTTTATTTATGCCACCAATTAAACACTAACAGGTAAAGCCTGGCAACACTCTACACATAGAGAGTCTACATACACTTAGTTTTAACTACTGAAGCCTTCCTAAATAGAGGGGAAGTGACCTTTTAATATCAATAATCTCACATTTTCATGTGAGGAATAGAAAGTTAGTTAAAGGAAAAGTGCAGGTTCAGATAGAACCCATATTGCAACATGATTAGCACATAGCTCAGGACTACCGAACTAATGTCATCACAAGTTATTGTTTTGCAGTGTTCTGCTTTGAAACTGAGGTCAATTTAATTTATCAGCAAAGACAGACTTCTTTAATTCCAGTACAAGAAATATACTTTCTACTGCTTTTACTCAAAAAAAAAACCCAACAAAAAACCCCCACAAAAAAACAAACAAACAAACACACAAAACCACAACCTACAACACTTTACAAAACTCAGTGAAAGCACTTTATTTTCTTTAAGTACCATCCATAGACTCAATTAGTGTAGCCTTCTGGTAAAACTACTACCATAGGTGAGATTACTGAACAGCTCAAGTTTCTGTCTTGCCTTTTGGGTCATTCCTGACAGGCAAAAAGAATGAAAAGAGAAAAACTTTTATAGCCAAAAGATAAAGGCAAGCTTTGCCCCCTGGAACAAGGCTCTGCTTGGCCAGCACACACCTTCAGTCCAGTTGCCAGACTCCAGCTTATGATGGAGGCATGAGGCTGGTAGGAAAGCCAGCATATCTTGGCTGACAAATAGGAGATCTGATGCAATAACTATTACAGACCAAGCCTAGAGCCTGGGGATTACTGTTCCCCTCCCAGATAGAAACTGAAGCTGCAAGTAGTTGTAGCTCTTAGAAGTCTTAGAAGGTACTGCCACTCTTGTAAAAGGCAGTGCTTCGCAAGTACCAGCTTTAGAACAAGTGCTATGCCTGCACAGCTTGGCAGATTTTCTTCCACAAGTTTTCCATGCTTAACCAGTGTTCGTATTTTAAGAGAATAGGTCTCTATCCTAAAGCAATTCAAGGAAGAAGGAAAAGGAGCCATTAGTCTTTCTGGACTCCACACCTCAGCTCAGCTACTTTGTTTTGTTACCTTCCCTGACACCCGTGACCTGTTCTTCACAACGATGTTGATGGAAGGTTACAGAACACATAAACATACAGAAAAAACAGGGAAACAGAAAAATATTAAGCCAGAGTTAATAAAACAACAAAAAAAAAGAAGTCAAGTGCACGTGTATAGATATGGGAGTACACTCTGATAACGTCAAACACATCACTCGCTAATTCTACACCCCTCTCAGCTGAAGAGACCCTTGGCGCTCTCGCCCAGCAGCAGCCGCAGGCTGCACTCAGCGGTGCTCCCGCAGCAGCCCGGGCATCAGAACGCCCCGCACCCGCGACGGCTGCCAAAACACCCCCGAACCACCTCTGCCGGGGCGCCCGAAGGGTCCAGGCTCTGCCCAACCCGGCCGTAACCCCGGGGCCGCACCGAGGTGGGTGTTCTGGCCCGGGCATCACGAGGCTGCTCCCCGGCGGCACCGATCGTTCTCCGCATCCCGACCGCGCTGTCGGCCAACGTGCCGAGGGGAGAAGGGATCTTTCTCCCTTCCTTCCTTCCTTCCCTCTCTGTTTCCCTCAGGAGACCGGCGATGCGCGGCTCCACGTGGAAGCCGGGGACTCACCAGGTGCAGAGCTTGGCCCCGAGCAGCGCCAGCAGCCGGCGCGGGGCGGGAGCGGCGGCCTCGGGCGAGGTCTCGGCCCCAGCAGCAGCGGCCGCCGCAGCCCCGGGCGGTGGTGCCCCGGCAGCCACGGCCGCCTCCTCCATGGCCCGGCGCTGCCCCGGCCCCACGCCGGCCGGGAGCAGGCAACGAGGGAGGCGGGGAGGGCGGGCACTGCCGAGGCAGCGGAAGGAAGGAAGGGAGGGACGGAGGGAGGGATGAGCACCGGCACAGGGACGGCGGCACACAGCGCTCCTGGCAGGGGCCGAGGCCGGCTTTGTGCCCGCCGAGGGGCCGCCCCCGGGAGGGGCATAGCTTATTCTGGGGCGGAGGGTCGGAGCTCTGCTGCTGCCTGCCCGGGGGGGAAACGCTGCTCGTCTTCCTTTCCCTCAGTGAGCCCCGACCGCGCGGTTTCCTCCATCCGCCGGGCGCAAGTGGGAGCAGCGAAGGGCGGCTCCAGCAGCGCCAACGCCAATTTCATGTTCCCGCTCTCCCGCGGGGGTGCCGGCAGCAGCCCCAGCGCGGTGCACCGATGCGGGTCCCTGCAGGGCTACTTTGCCCTCAGGTCACGTGGCCGCAGCTGGCTTGGTTCGTAGGCAGTTCAGGCTCATCTGCCAGTTGCAGGAGTTAAAGTTACTCTAAACCCTTGAAGTGTAACTTCTCACAGCTTTGTGTGCAGCCTTCAGCTCTTCTAACGTTCCAACTCACACTTCTTTACTGATAATTCCCATGCTCAGCCTGTTTGTCTTCACCCACATCTCAGGGCAACTCGCCCGGAGAACCTGGTGATATTTTGCATACTCTGATGGGGGTTTTAACGACTCTCAACTGTTAATGCTGCTGTATGTGTCCCAGGTGGTGGAATTAATTATGCCCCCAGGAAGAGCTCAGCTCTTGGAATTCCTTGCTACAGGTAGGCTGCAGCAGCCTCCCACCGGAAAGCCACTGCCAGGCTGGGGCTTTAGGGCAGAGCTGCTCAGCTGCAGATGGATTCCAGTGCCAGAGGGGTATCTGTGAACTCTGAAAATATGAAACAAGAAGAGTTTAAACAGGCAGGGATCACTTTTTAATTTATTTTTTTAACAAAAAAAAACCCAAACAAACAAACAGAAAACAGCAACCAGAATTGTTAAAAGAGCTCTTTGGTAGACTTTGGGGACTAAGTTCATTGCAGAGTATGGTATACTCTGCTGTCTCAGAAAATTTTTATGGACAACATGGCCATGAATGTAGAGATATGTGAGAAGTCTAAACATGACTTCGTGTTCAGCTACTCCTGCTTCATGCTCCTGCTTTACTATGATTCAGGGTTCATCTCAGGTGTGATCGTGGCTGTGTGTTTCTGGATTTTTGTTGGTTCCTGAGTTTGCCTATGCTTCAACAAAGAGATACATCTGTATGCAGTGTATGCCGACCAGGCTGACTGGCCCCACAGACCAGACTTGGTATTATCACTCCCTAGTGCCGTCTCACCAGTGGAAACATGGGGACTGTGTGCGTCTAAGGCTGTGTACTGCATCCTCTTTCAGAGATAGCAACTTTTTTCCTGGTGCCCTACAAAAGTAACTGGTTCCACTGTAACATTATTTACTGTGTCTGTTCCAGGATGAGTGAAATCCCTGGGAATAACTCTAGACTAGTAGACCTATACCTCTTTTTTGACTTAGCAAAAATGTAGACAAAGGACTATTCGCAATACATTTGTAGAATTCTTTAAAAATCAATCATTCAAAAGTTGTATCTAAAATATCAAACTATTTTGAAGTGTGCCTGAAAGGAACTAGCAATCCAAATATTTCTTATAGTTAGATATCTTATAGAATGGATGAAGAATAACTCAAAAGTACCAGCATAGCTTTTTTTTTTGCTGCTTTTCAAAAAAAAAAATTACTTTTGAGCTGAGAACAAATAAAAGAATTAGCACAACCATGACAAATGAGACACAGACATAGATCTCGTATCTTCATCTGTTTTCAACTTGTTTTTGTTAAACAGTTTCATTTCAGTGTGTCCTATCAGGCGGTTCCTTGTGCTGAGAAAATCATAAGTTTGACTAGGTGATAAAAGTAGATAATGATAATAAGTAAAAACACAGAACATAATTTTTAAGTTGACAGCATCTGCTTTAAGTTTCAGGGAGTTTAAAGGGCAATGTCATTGTACACTTAGACACTTCACTGTATATCACTGTAACAAAATTATATTTCTGAATTTGCCTTATCAACAAAAGGAAAGAGAAAAAAAATCTCATGAATTGAACTTAAAATCTGAAACTGCAAAAGTGATTCCTTATAAAATGCTGAGCAAGCACAATGTTAGGGTTTTTTTAATTGGAAGTATAGTGTGCCACTAGAGGTCCTTCATGGTCAGATTATGTTTTTCTCCACAGTGTTTTGGGATTCTTTACTATTTCTTTATCCATGCTACATGTGAGAATTACCATCTCTAAATAAATTTATTTTGCTTAATGTATTACATTTGTAGAATAATAGAGTGATTTTTCCTTGATTAAGCTTTTTCTGGGAAAATATCAAAAGGGTTTTCCAAATAGCATTTCTTTAATAAAAGCTTTTGTTTTATTAAGAAGTAAAATATTATTTATTTTTTAGTTCAATAACTGCATGTTTTCACATTTCGTATTTTGCATTGTCTTATAACACCTCCTTAACATAACCGCTTTTCTCTAAGAAAAATAAAGGAAGAAAACAAATGTCAAACTAATGAGTGAAATTAGGATAAACAACTGGAACAATAAAACAATATGTAAGGTAGTTTTTCTCTGCTGCTTCATTATTTTCTTATTTTTCCTAGTTAGAAGTTGGTTAAAAATGTCTGAACGCTACTTGAAAAACACGTGCAGCCTTGGGACTGAGGTTGAACGTATCACTACAGAACACAATGTCATTTATTGGGAAACCAATAACAAAGATTCGTAGTTCACTATTTGGAAATGATTAGGAACTAAGGGAAAGAAATACTTGCTGTTCCTGGGATGGCCATGAGCTGAAAAGTCCTAATAGCTGCACAAAGGGCAAATGGAATCACACAGTGTATCAGCTGGAATCAAGACAGAGATGTTAGACTATACAAAGTCCTGGGGAGACTTTTAATGAAAGATAGGGTTTGTGCTGGTTACTTGTATTCAAGAGAAATATGTAGAAAGATGCAAAAGGATCTGTAGAAGACCACGGGAGCTTGACTCGTTAGTCTAGCAAAGGACACTGAGATGAGATAGGAATGCTGTCAAAAATGCAACTGAGAGCAAACCCTACAAAGAAACTTTCTAAAGTAAAACACAATGTTAGTACCAGGACAAACATGCATATATGAAATATTATTAGGTTTAAGCTGAAAATGAGAAGAGTTCCTTACTAACATTTACAATACAGCTATGTCTATTAGGACCATCACAGCCTGGAACAGATTTTCCATAGAAATAGCAGGAACAAGAAATGAACTACCTGGCAGCAAGGCGTTAGCTCTGATAGCCAAAAGATTTCTTCCCATCCTGTTTCTGTAAAAAAAAAAAAGGGGATTTGCAGATGAAAGAAATCACTATTTTAAAATTAAAATATTCTATTATTCTCTAAAATTAGCCATTAAAAAAATTTAATCTGAGAAACATCACAGTAAGGTACCGAGTGCAAACCCCACAATATCCTGTGGTGCAGGGGTGGTTCTGCTGTCTCTACCAAGAATGAAATATGAAGAAGGATATGTTTTCACATTGTAATGTCAAAAAAGGTATTAACTAAGCAAAAGCAACTAAATGAGGAGGAGTGAGAATTTCAATATGTGATGAGTTCTATTTATTCGAAAATATCAATAATAGAATTTAGGTACTTGATTGTCATTGAAAATCATCAGAGCCAACATTGTAAGACAGAGTCATTTTGGGGGCAATCAATACAAGGTCACACAAGTCTATGCATCTGTAATTCTAGTCTCACACACCATCTTCACTTCCTGTTCACCTGAGATGTGACTCTCTGCTTGAAACTGTACTCAGGAAAAAAAATGGGGGTTTTGTTGCAAATGTAGTGTTTCTAAGGCCTAAGTAAACCTATGTGGGTGTTAATTTCAGTAATAACCAGCAAAATCTCAAAGGACACTGGCTTTGCACTGAGTCCAAACACAGCTCCCTCAAATTTTTAATCTTTCAGCACTGACAGCAACACAAATGATATTGAAAGAGCTACTGGAACAACTGGAGATTACAGTTCAAACCATGAACTCAATCTCAGAAAGGCAGACATAATAAAGCCCAAGGACCATCAAAATTTAAATCTACTTAGGACATATTTAAAGCATGATTTTTTTTTTTCAAAACTCTCTGTCCCTGAAATGAAGGAAACTCTTCTTCAACCATCTGACAGACTTCTTTCTCTTAAGAGAATTGTATTCTCCCAGTGGTTTTATGGAATAGCATTCAACACCTCTGACTGTGCAGCTGCAGACTACAATGACTCCTCTTTAACTAACATCATCTGCTCTTTGGGCTAAACAGAAGAGTTTGGGGTTTTTTTTAGTTGATGACAGTGATGACTATGAAAATAACATTTGAAAAGACCCAGCAAATTGCCTAGAGTTTTGTCTATACAGACTGGAGTACAACCCTATCTGAAAGCTAATTTAGGAATTATAATCTAATAAATATTCCCAAAGTTTGTGAAGGCTTTGTGTTTTGTTTTGCAGGGAGAAACTCCTGGCAATACGAATTTGTGGGGATCACTTAGGTGTCCTTGGCTGCGTTTCTGTCAGACTGGGCAAAGCAGACAACCTGGTCACTCTGGCCTGCACTATAGGCCTGGGACCTGATAATCTGGTGTGTGTTGTGTTCACCATTTAGTTCAAGCCTTCAGCATGGGATCCCTGCCCTGCACTGGGATGGAGTGCTGGGCATCATACTTACATACAGA
This sequence comes from Lepidothrix coronata, assembly GCF_001604755.1. NCBI lineage: Eukaryota > Metazoa > Chordata > Aves > Passeriformes > Pipridae > Lepidothrix > Lepidothrix coronata. The sequence continues at coordinate 274,318 of NW_016690233.1, read as the reverse complement.
CTAAGGTTGAGAAGAGATTAATCAGGTCCTGACAAAAACAGGTTTAAGGGTAGGAAAGTATTTTACAGGCAAATGAGACCCCTGTCTTCACTCCCAACCTAACAGAAAAGTTGGGACAGTCTTTCTGTGTTTGTTGTTACGCCTTATTGGTACTGTCACTTTTCCTTCACACCTTGGTGAAAAAGTTGTTGGTAAGAACATCTAGGGCAGCATTGGGATGATCCACCACAAACAAAATGTGGATTCCAGGCAGAAGAAATTTTTCAATTAAATCAGCTAGTATAATTTGAAGACAGTTTGGCCTGACACACAAGCAGTTCATCCAACTGAATTTGCAGTGTTGCAGACTTGGGCTGCATCAATGCAATATTATTAAGACAGGGAACTTCAGGTTTATCAAAAACTATTCATAGAATTGCAAAATAGCTTTAGTTGGAAGGGATTTCTGGAGGCCATCTAGCCCAACCCGTTGCTTAAAGCAAGCAGGGTCAGTGTGAGCAGGTTGTTCAGGGTCATGTCCTGTTAAGCTTGAATATCCCCAAGGCTGAATATTTCACAGTTCTCTGAGTCCTTGTTCCAGTATCTAAGTATCCTCATGATATAACAAATAAAAAAATATATAAATCCCTTTATCTAGTCAGAAATTCTTTTGTTGTAAATTGCGATTGTCGGCCTTTGTCCTTCTGCTGCATGCTATCAGGAAGGTGAAAACTGCAAAAAAAATCCCCCTTAGCCTTCTCTTCTCCAGGTTCCCTCTGCTTCTCCTTGGATGTCATATTCTGCAGAGCCCTGACCATTTCTTTGAACTCTGTTGGACACCCTCCTGTGCCATTTTCTTTCTTGTACTGGAGAACCCAAACCTGAACACAGCAATGGTTATTAAGGTGATCATGCAGGGTGATTTCAGCAGTTTTAACATTTATTGTCTCAGAAACATGGTTTTTGACAGGTCCTTTCTGAAATCTTACATTCTTTTACTGATCTATTGATTCTTTTATTCTGTTATTTTTTGGTTCATATCTACATTGAAAGAAGTGTAGATATTTTTTAATTTTTTTTTAATAAAAACATGTCTTCTGACATTTTAAATCATACTTGGAGAAAAAGCATTCTGTAAAAGCATATTAGGTGTTACACAAGAAAAAACAGAAATTGAATATCAACTTTTATGTGGAACTAAGATCAAATTATTTTTTCTTCCTTTCCATTTTTGACAATCAAACAAAACACAAATAATACCAGACATTTGAATAAATAAAAATATTCTACATATAAAAAGATACTGTAGAAAAGAGATATCATAGGGTTATATAAATAATGCAGAGGTAAACAGCTTTAAATTCTTTTTTACTAAAATTCCTACATATAGGAAAGCCATTTCATTGAAATTTCCTGCCTGAAGAAACTTTAGTTAAATAATATGCTTATGTCTCATATCAATTCCTTCTCAGAAAAAAAAAAAATTACCTTTCCTCAAGGGCAGAGTATTTCAATATTAAGTATTTAAAGTTGGGGTTTTTTTAAATATGTCTGTTCTTTCATCCACGTTGGAGTTTAGGCCTTTGTATTTTTATTCTGAACAGTTCCTAAACACTATCTGTGAGTGAGGAGAGAGAGGAAAATGTTTTGGTAAAGTAGAATAAAAGTTAAAGAGATTAGGTGTCAACCAGACCTGTAAAACTGCATTCCACTCTCTGTTTTAATCTTGGCAAGGCACTAATAAGTAAATGATGCAAGCTGCACCTTGACTGTAGCATTACTTTAGTTGAACTTTCACCATGTGGGAAGTTACTGGAAGACATTTTGAACGTACAGTTTAATATACCTTTAAACAAAAATTTAGTTTTTCTCACCAATTAGCACAAAGGAAGCAATGTTTAATCATGTTTGCTTGTTTGTTTGTTTGTTTCAGTATAATTGTTAAGAAAATACTAGTCTTCCTGACATTTGTAGAGCTGAGTTCCCAGGTTACAGAAATGTTAAGTACCCACTTAACTTCATGTATTGAAGTGCTTTCCTAAAAGTTTTTTACTAAGAAATGTAACCAGGTAGTTTTAGTCATTCCTATTCCTTTCCTATTTCTGTTATGATTCCACTAGGACTAAAATTGATCACAGAATTCTCTTTCTCTGTTATATTGAAACAAAAGTTAATGATAGGGAATTATTCTCAGACTTCTATTGGGAGAGGGTTCACAAAAATATGTTTTTATCTGAAAGCTTAGCTGTTTCATGGTAAAGTGTTCTCTACCTTTCAGATTTTTATAGCCTTTATAACAACATAAGGTAGTGAAAAGTTTGCAAATTATGACACTCACCAGAATTTTATTTGGTCTTTTTCTTATGAGTTTTCCTTAACTGGTTTTCAGTCCTAAAAGCTACAAGTTAGGTCTTCCCACGGGAAATACACAGGCAAAGAGTTGGTATCCCACACTGGATACCCATGTAACAACTATGATTGTTGCTTTGTGGTTCTGTTTGGGTATGATAAATGTAATATCCCAGAAAACTTGTATTACATCTGTGAAAGAAGAAAAAGAATGTCTGTGCTGATTTACAGGAATCACATGATTTTATGACAAAGTCACTATTTTATAAAAGCTGTAATTTTTGTTGTGTGCCCCATTTCTTCTGTTTACATTTCTTTTCTGTGTGATATCTCTTTGACATACAAATTTTTCAGGTACTCCGCTCCCCAGCAACCCCTTAGTCCACTGGTATCCCTTAGTCCACCACTACCACTCATCCCACTTATACCACAAAACCCCTTGTCACCATTGCCCAGCCTTCCAAGTCAGTGATATGAGCCATAACTTCACCAGGCACATCATGGCACCTCAGGCTACAGTGACCACTTTCAAGACACCTTCTGATTCTATAAGTAGTACGGATCAATGGTTGTTCAATTGTCTCAGCATGTTAAGGATGAACTTTCATTATCTACATTGCATTAACAGTGAGCTAAAACTTTTTCAAATAGCTGATTATTTTTGCATTATGAAAAGATCATTGTGCTTCCTGGAGTTGTAAAAAGTACAATATCTTAGACAATGCATAGTTAAGAAAAAGAACCTCCTAAATTTGTAGTCAAATATGTACTTACTTGTGTTTTGACCCATTTGGAACTGTCACACCTTTCACACCTTTTCCCATTTCCCTACAAGTAAGTCAGAATTTTACTAAAAGAAAGAATGAGGCATTCTGCTATCTAGAAATGACAAACCAGATTTTTGAGTTTGACCAGAATAAATTCAGAGTGACTGCCATGACTGTATGTATACATCTGAACTCCAGCTTTGATCTAGCCACACTTTAGGACCATCATGAAGGCTTGCGCAGTCCCCTGAGTCAGAGGATCACAGGTGTGGGAACAGTGACTTTCCATTTGTGGACACTTAAATTGTAAGGGACCAGCTTTATCAGGTGAATGCTCACAAGTCCATGAAGAGATTCATCCCAGAGTTCTGAAGGAGCTAGTGGATGTTATGGCAGGAGCCCACTTGTTCATCTACCAAAGGTCTTGAGAGTCAGGGGAGGTCCCTTCTGACTGGATATTACTTGCATCTACCAAAAAGTACATGAAGGGAGATCCAGAGAACTACAAACCTGTTAGTCTAACCTCAGTTCCTGGAAAAATTGTGGAGAAGATTATACTGGGTATTATTGAAAATCATTTAAAGAAAAATGCAATCATCAGGCACAGTCAATATGGGTTCACAAAGGAAAATTCCTGTTTAACTAGTTTGATATCCTTCTCTAATAAGGTCACCTGCCTAGTGGATGAAGGGTAGGCAGTGGCTGTAGTTTTTCTGTATTTTAGTACGGCTTTTGATACTGTTCCCCCCAGCATCCTTCTGGACAAGCTGTCCAGCTGTGTGATAAGTGGATCCATGGTGTGCTGAGTGAAGAACTGGCTGAAGGGCTGTAGTGAGTGGGGCTACTTCCAGCTTGTGACCAGTCACCAGCAGTGTTCCTCAGGGATCAGTTCTAGAGCCAGTACTGTTCAATATATTTATCAATGATCTGGATGCAGGAGTTGAATGCACCATTAGCAGGTTTGCTGATGGTAGCAGACTGAGAGGTGATGTTGACTCTCTTGAGGGCCAAGAGGCCTTGCAAAGGAATCTAGCATTGGGCTGAGAAGTGATTATACCACTCTATTCAGCATTGGTGCAGCCTCAGCTCGAGTACATTGTGCAGTTCTGGGCCCCAGAATCTAAGAAGGATGTGAAAGTCCTTGAATGGGCTCGTCTAGTTTGGAGAAAAGGAGTCTGAGTGGCAAACTCATCTCTCTCTACAGCTTCTTGAGGAGAGAAAATCTAGAGGGGGGTGCTGAGCTCTTCTCCATATTATCCAGTGGCAGGATGTGTGGAAATTCAAAGCTGTTCAAAGTGGTTCAAAGCTGTGCCAGAAGAGGTTCATACTGGGTATTAGGAAGCATTTCTTTATCAAGAGGGTGGTCAAACACTGGAACAGGCTTCCTAGAGAGGTGGTGGATGCTCCGAATCTCTCAGTGTTTAAGAGGCATTTGGACAATGCCCTTAATAACATGCTTTAGCTTAGTCAGTTCTGAATCGTTTGGGCAGTTGGACTGGATGATCATCGGAGGTTCCTTCCAACTAAAATAGTCCTATTCTCTTCTAAAGTTCCTATAAAAATCCCGGATGGGGGTGGGGTGGGTGGGGACAGAAATGTAATGCTCTTCTGTTAAAGGCTCTCTCTGATATTCTGGGTAAATATTAACTATTTCTTGGGTAATGTTTGATTTTTAAAGAGTAAAGAGCAATTCTCTCTGTACATATACTGCATGTATTCAGCATGCCAGACCATAGCATATGTTTTGAGGAAGAAGAAGTAGTTCCGTTGATTGCTTATTCAGGAAAATCTTTAACATTCATTGTCATACTCTAAATGTTAAGATGTGAGTTCTGCCAAATCAATACACCCAGAGGGCATACACGGAAACATTACAGATAACAGATGTTACACCTTTGTTTTATGGCATAGGTATGTTTTAAGAACTGGGAGGATGTTGGACATACTCCAGGGATCTTTCTTTAATTTCTTGGGTTAGCAAAATCACGAATTCTGTCCCTGCACTTCCACACTGTAAATAAATTTTGTGAGTTGAAGCTTCAGCACTTTTCTGCTGCACTGCATTCATAGTGACCTTTTGTTGGTGGATTAAATGGCTGTTGCACATGCAATACAGCTAAATAGTCTTCTGAATAGAGGCTCGGGTGCATCCACTTCTAGCTTTAGAGTGGTATACTTTGTGCGGAGTCACTCATCTGCAAATGCTGGAGCTTCTTTCTGTATTATGAGAAAAACTCATTGGGTTGAGGATTGCTGAAGCTGGTAGCCCAAGAGGCCAGGCTGCCACAGCTCCATTTGACAGATGCAGTCAGCACTGACGTGGACTATTGCCTCTATTCCCAACAAGTCCCAGAGATACTGTACACTGTGTGTATCTATATATACACAGCTGATCACACAAACAGAAGCACGAACATCCTGATCTCCCCACCTTTTTGTCAGTTAAAGGGTTTTTTTATTGTGAAATATGTACATATGTTAATGTACAATAGGCCATGGAATGTGTACAGTTCAGGTACTCAGTCTGTCCAGAAACTGACCCTGGACCCTTGGCCTTCCAGTTTTCTTTGCATGACCCCACACAGACAAATATCTACACATATGCATTAAGGATCTCCCCAGTAATTGTCCCTGGATCCTCTCGTCTCCCTTGACTCAGAGACATATACAAGCAGATGGGTCTCAGTTGACACCTGACCTCACAGCCTCTCCAGTGATTGGCTTGGACTCCTTGGTCCCTCCAGGAGGAAACTGTCAGATGACTCTGGTCTGCCTAGTATCCAGCCTAGACCTATGGCAGCTCCAATATATGGCTTCCAAGCCTCTTAACCTTCTCACCAATTACCCCAACTTGATATTTGGCAGCGTACACACACCAACATACACGTCTTCACAGTACACAATCTTCTCCAAAAAAGCAGCATCCTCCCTCAATCCAAATTTATTTCACCTGCACTTTCTCAAATCACATGTCTCACATGAGCTTCACGAAGATCACTACAACAGGAGTTGCCTTTTACTTATAGCATCAAGTAAGATCTCAATGTAGAGTGTGATATCTCTGAAGGTGGATTCAGGGTTCCTTGCCACATTTGCCAGCGTGAACAGCCTTTCACCTACAATCTCAGAAAAGAAAATGACCTAGATGAACCCCACACCAGAAAGGTCTCTTAATACCTCCTTATCTGCAAACAAAACACAAGAGCTTCTCACTCTTGCTGCCTTTAACATTTGTTCTCGGTTCTTTCTTTTAAGGTCTGAATATGCTAGGAACCATTCCAAAGCAGCTCTTAGCTCAAGAATCCACATTCTCCACTAAATTACACCTTTGCAGCCAGTCGAGCTCCTAAATAAAGCATAATCATAAGAAAGATGAGCATAATCTTGCCTTTTCTAGTCTGTCCACTTGTTGTGGGAAAGCAGTTTCATATTGGGAAATTTCGATGCTTTTTAATTTTTTTTTGCCAACTACATATTTTTTAATTACTGAATCAGGGGTACTGAGAAACAAGATAAAAATTAAATGCCTAAGGAAAACAACTTCATTCCAGACACCTTTCCTGCCCCCTTTCTTCAAGCCTCTCCTGCCCCTTCAAGTCTCCCCCCTGCTTGCTTTTGCCAATGCTATACTCAGTCCCTTCAGCAAGGCAGCAGGCACCACAAGAGATTGACATCAGTGTGTAGTGGTTTCTTTTCTTGGCACTCCATGTTTCTTATTCTTTTCAACTACCCCAGTGCGGATTCCTCCCCAGAATGTAATCCCTTTCAATGTAGTACCTGCTCCTGCGGGGATTCCTTCACGGATGTGATCTTTCCAGTTAGGGGCTGTATTTAGGAGCTCTCACTTTAGGTTTCCCCAGCATTTCACTGCCCTCCAGTGGACAGCGCTGCTTGTCAGCTTTTTCTGCCGCAGCATATAAGGTAGCTTTAAGGAGCTTCCTTTCTTTCAACGCCACGTCGTTCAGCAGATATATAGAGAACAACATGCGAGTGGCAGCATTCCAGGATTAGAACACTGAGAAATCCTGAACATCTTTGGCTGATTCCTGTAAAATCAGAGAGCTTTCCTTTTGAACTTAGACACATTCTAGAGCATAAAAACTGAAGAACTGAGAGCAAAGACATTCAAGTGCTATTTGAGACATCTCGAAGAGGTGTTAGGGTGAGAGTTTAATATGTTGGTAATAGCCTTCATTTTCATTCCTAAGGTCAGAAGATCTGCCGAGTTCTGTTTGAATTCAAAGTGTGTTTTACCTGGGATGAAGATCAGGACTTCACTGGTATAAGGCTTGTCTGTATTTCTTTCTACACAAGAACAATTTAGTTTGGGGGACAGTCATGTTCCTGACAATAACACAAAATTACTCAGAAGGGGTAGTGGAAGTGAAACCCTCCTGGGAGGATATTCAGAGACCCAGTTCTTCAATGCAGTACAAAAAAACCCTCATAAAAAGAAACTCTTCTTCAGTCTCCCCTCTCCTATTCTCCTGTCCCCTCATACTGCAAATTGCTGTCAGTCCCTTTGGTGAGGCAATGGGCAGCACAGAGATTGGGGTCAGTGCGTGGTGGTTCCTCCATCAGTAGCAGTGCTTTTAGAGTCATGCCTCATGGGCCCAGCTCAGACATGGTTTTCTCTATCCTTCTCCTCCAACCTGGTAATTTTTTTCTATTGTTCTAGTGTTTTCTGCCCTTTTTTCACACACATCTGTTTAAGAGGTGCCACCATCTGGTGGCTCAGAGACACCACCACTTGGCTGGTGTGTTCAGCTGTGGGCTGTGGTGGGTCAGGTGGAGACTAGCTATGTCCAGTGTGTCTGGGACCTTCCCACAGAGCTCAACTCTACCACCTCCTCCCCAGTCTGACAATTATGTTTGAAATTTTACAAATTACATGACTTCCCTGTGCCATGGCAGAGATAGTCCAGTGAAGGAGAACATTAGGTAGGCTGGCACTGTGAGTTCTTTTCATAAGCTCCTCACTCTGCAGTAGAGATGGTGCAATCCTGAAGGCAGCATGGGTAGGTCAGTGTGGTTGTTCCTGACGTGCTGTGTCATCATAGCACAGGGTCATGTGTGGGTCTTGAGTATCCCTCGCTCTTTTCTGCTCCCTGAATTCGGAGGATGCAAAGATGGTCTGCATCCTGGAGCAGGGTCATAGGTCCTCCCTCTCTAAGGTCTTTTTTTAGCCCCCAGTACCCTTCCATGTCCTTATTTACAGGATTAGTTAGAGAATACCTCATTGATTATACCACTTGTTTTCTGATTTGTTATTGCTTTCCAGTTCTTGCTTCAGTTACTTCTGGATGCTTTTCCATTTCTTCGTGATCATTGGCAGATCTTGGCTATTTGTGTCCTTGAGCACACCAAAACCATCCCCTACCAGAGATGTAGCCCCGGCTGGCAAAGGCCCCAGCCCTTGCTGTCCTTCAACACAAGCCTACTGACCGGTAACCTGTTTATGTATGTCCAGCTCCTTTTATCTCTTCTCTCCTGTATTTTTCCACACTTGTTCCTCTCCAGTCCAATTTGATCTTTCCCTCCCCCAACTTTGATTCTTCCCCTAAATAGTAAATCTTGTACAACTCCAATCTTCTTTCCAACTTCCCATGGTGAGTCCCATGCTCCTGCAGGTAGTAATTCTCTCTGAGTCTGTAATGGGATTGATGGGAAGTATCTTCCATTGACTTGGCTGGGGGTATCCTCCCAACCCACAGGACTGGTGGGTCCCCCGTTCTAGCCCTTGAAACAACCTTGCCAGGGGCTGAGTTAGCACTGGGTGCAGTTACTGGGGTTTTCCTGTCTACCATTTTGTCTCTGCTCCTTTGTGTTCATGGGAATGAGCCTTCAGTCACATAACCTAAAAGTCTGTAAACTCTGTTCTCATTTAGGTTCGCTTCTTGAAGTTCTCTGGGGTAAAAGGTCCCTGAATAGCTCTGTGACAATAGTCTTTTAAGTATCTAACCCCTTCTGATGATTTCATTTACCGTGAAAATTTCATCCATTAATGTCTGCTAATTCCCTTCTACAAACATCTTCTTGTTCTAAACATCCTCATGTAATGCATGGGTTTTGAGCAGAGGCATAGTCTCTTAAATTTATGAGAAATTTTACTCAATATTAAATGGCTCTAAATTCCCATGGACAGAGGGAAGACTTCCTGTCCTAACAGCCCTCAGTCTACCTCCAGCATAAACAAGGCGGGGCTTCAACTGGAAGTGTAGGGAATGGCATTCTGGGAGAAAGACCACGGGACCTACTTCCAGTTGCAAAACCTAAGACCAGCCCTTGCACCAGAAGTAGGGGTGCAGGACAGCGGTCACTGCTTTTTGAATGAAAGTTGTCTCAGATCTACACCGTGCATCCCATGGTCACGAGGAGATAGGGTGGTATGATAATGTACTCAGTGATACACAGTTTGCCTGAGAGGATGGGTAAGTGGATAATGATTCCTGTTCTGCAAACACATCACACACAGATCAGAGCTTCAGCCCCACTAGTCTAGTTTAGACAAGTCCTATACCAGTAATCCCAGAGGAACAGGTCACTCCTTCTGACTGGTTGACATGCTGAGTCTGTAGATGACAGTTTAGCTTCTGTGTGTTGCAGTTCTTGGGCTTCAGCTTCTACATGGTAAGGGATGATGATCTATGGTGGGCACTCCAAAAGGACTATTGTCTTAACAATCTAATACCTTTCAGATTAAATCACTGACATAAACTGGCAATGGCTCTTCTAATCACACAGCCCAAGGCCAAACATCTTTGCCATCCTCTATCCCTGAGGCCAATTAGTAGTTGCCACCACAGTTTCCATATTCCTCCAGCCCCCCATCCAAGTAATGTACAAGAAAAGAAGCATTACCTGTGCTACCAGCTCATACTGGATTAACCTAGCCCACTGGAACTCAGCAGATGTTATCACAGCTCATTTGTCTGGGCAACTCTTCCAGATAGATTAAACTCCGTGGAACTTACCGTACAGGGAACTTCTTTGTTTAATATTTGCAAATAGTGCAGGTAGACTAGTCTGCCTGTCCTGAATTAGCTCAGCAATTATGTTTATGATGGCAATTAAAAGTAATACACCTCTTAAGAAATTATCAGGGATTGCGTCTTGTCAAAAGTGGGAATCTGTGAAAAACAGATGACATTGATAGTGGGAAATTAATTGTAGGGTTGGGTTCCTTTCAGAGATGATGAAATTATTGCAGAAAAAAGCATCTCTCTGATCAACATGCTCAAAAGGTCCATGGCACTAAGCTCAAAGAGCATCCTTTATTAGTGGAAATCTGTATCATTTCACACACCAGCATTTCCCAAACAGAAAAGAGATGTAGGAGAAGGACTTCATTAGAGCAAAGAAGTCATAGAATCCTAGAAGGAATCATCCCAAGTGACAAATGGAAAAGTGAGGTGTAAGACTGAAAAATGACAAGAAAGAAGGCATGAGAACAAATATTTCACTTGTTTTAGATAATAGAATAAATTGCTGTTTTGGGTTAGGTTCTTAATCTCACGTAAATGCAATCTAATCCTGCCTAAAGACAGATTCTTGTGTAGTTTAGGCATTACCCCTGAAATGTCAATGTGCACAAATTCAGTTCAGTATTTTAGTGGAGCAGGTTGCATGTTCCTGTATTTTCCTGACACTTTACTGAGTCAGATGTACTTTTGTAGCTGTGATTGTCTAAGATGTCATCTTAAATGTCTCAGATGGTAAGATTTTGCAGAGCTAGATACCATCCATTGCCCCTGGAATACACAGATGTTTCGGAGGGAAGTACATTTTTTCTTGTAGTATGTCTGATCTAGGCACAGCAAAGATCAAGGTGGGAGTCATTGCTCTGAGTATAATATAACAAAATAATACTAACATTTTGAGGGAGGAGATAGTTGGCTAACAGGGGTGACACAATGATGGGCCTACAGACAGGTAGTTGTTGTTTACTGGTGTAGAACAGGGATGGCTTAAGAGTTGATGAGAGGAAAAGTATAAAAATATTTAATGGTTATAAAACATTTCTTGATTAAATACTCAGTCCTTGATTTTTAGTATTCTGAAAAGTTAGGACTTTTATTCCCAGGCTTGTCTTTGAAATTGTGCTTTAGGTATTTCTGGAAGATCAGATCTGAGGAGTCAGGAGAATTTTTTCTTGTCCCAGCTGGGTGTTTCTTTTCTTCACTAACTGCCTCTGTGAGTTCATTCTGCTGTGAACTAGTTTCACTTGCATCACCTCCACAGAGCCATTTTAATGCCTCACAAAGTGGTTCTCTATGTAGATATTTATTTATTTATATCTTTATATCTTTATATATAAATCCATTCATGGATTCTGATGACTCAGCTGTGCAAGTTGCTTTTTTCCCCAATGTTTATACTGATGGGTTTTCATGCACATATTTATCCCAACAACACCCTGTATTAGAGAGGGTTCGAAACATACCGAATCTTGAGACCATGACACCGTTAAAAGCTTAACAAAAAACAATATTTATTACCAAGAGGTGGCCAACAAAACGAACAAACCCAAAAGGGAGGAAGGAGGAGAGAAATAAGCCCCCAGCATGACCTCCCCAGTTACCCAGCTGTTGCCCATAAAGTTATCTTACCGACCTAGCATGCCTATAATTACCCATAGCAGAAGCTGCATCCTTGGAGAGTCAGTAAGTTCACAAACTGGCAGGTATCCCCGCCAAAGGCAACATTGTCCTTGGTGTGACGCTAGCTCCCCTCCAAGAAAGCACTATCTGCTTTTATACAATTAACTGAGTGACCTCAACCTGGGCAGAAGTGGTCATCACTGCCCAGCCAGAGGCTCTCCATCCCACCCCTTAGTTATGTAAGTGCATCTCTTCTGCTCACGCGTGGCTTTCCCTGCACCTGCGTACTGCACTCGGGGGGTCTTTTCCAAATGAGTCTGGGGGCGCTACTTCATCATTATAGTCTTCACTTTCTCCTTCAAGCGACCTTGGAGGACAATTAGCCAATCACAGAACACCAATTAAAACAGTTTATACAAGAAGCTCTCTCTCCAAGGACAAGGTACCCGTTTATCAGTACTTGTTTTCTCAAAACTTGGCAGGGAAAGAACAAAACTTTTACAGTTGTCTGGGCCAAACACAGACCAAAAGTATCAGCATAAATTCCCCCTGGTACACACCCTTATCAAACAAGGACATCTTCTAGGATGTTGTCCTTCCCACCATCATATGAAACCTACCTGGCTTGATGACATCTTAGAGGAAGAAAAGTCATTGCTCATTAGTAGGGAGTATTCCACCTTCAGTACTACTCTATCAAAAATAAGATAGTTTGCAGCAAAAAAAAAAAATCAATACTTTGCATGTATTGAAACTTGTCCTGTGATAAAATGAGTAGCTGTATCAGCCTCCAGACTAATAGCCTAGGTAATTAAAACAGGAATGGATGGCATCTTGCTTCCAGACTGGTCCTTCAATTCTCTTAGGTTCTTGGGTAGCAGCAGAAAGCACAGTTTCTCAGTCTCAGGCTGTCTGGGCTTGAGAATTAATTACTTTCATCTGTGCTTCTCTAAATTTCTATGTTAGCATGTGTGCACGTTGTTCAGGAGTGCTGTGATTTATGTAGTCACTAGTAATCTACCCACTTTTCCCAGTTGGGAAAAATACATGCAGGTCAAAAATCTCACAAGAAATGAGGAATTCTTAGATTGAAACATCTTGGATTTATAGCTTAGTGCAGTTTTCTAGCTAGGACTAGAGTAGATTTGGAAGTTTGGGGTTGTTTGGCTCTTTTATTATTTCCCAGAATTTAGGTTTGCTTCATCCTGTCTGGGAAGAGCAGATTGAAGTTGCCAGCGCACAAGTAGTAGAAATTCTCTGAAGGAAAGTAAGGTTCATGTTGATGCTTTAATTACTCTGCTCCAACCATCAAAGCTCCTCAAAACATACCCAATTTTGATCGTTTCTTCTGACTGCTGGTCTGATAACTTTGTGATGGACTGCATTCTGTCACAGCCTCTGTACTCACTGGTAAATGAACAAAACCTGAAAGACTTGGACATAAAATTTGTTCACAACAGACAATACAAATGCAGGCTCCCCATTTAACACATGACACGCAAAAGATCACAAGTGAAGGTATAAGGCTGTGCTTGAAATACGTGAATTTATATACCACTGCCTTTCTACAATGACAAGCTTAGGCAGACAGACTAGACTGTGGAAGCCTGAAAATATATGCAAACACATTTAGTTCAACTGTAAATGCCGAAGGCAAATTGACTTTGCTCATCTGTTAGGAATGAAATGAGCTGTGAAACTCATTAGAGTGAGGTTCTTCCAGCCCAGATGTGCAAAGGACAGCAATCTGCTGTGCATCTAAGCTCAACAGCACATACTGGAGGCTTTGAAGACCTATGGGTGTTAGCCAGGGTGGTAATCTATGAAGGATCTAGGTATTATATACTGATCAAAGTCTACTTAAAATTTTGCCCTATTTACATTCAGCAAGTATCAGAGCTACTGATGTCACATACCTCAAAGCTCTGTTTCACACACAACCACTTCTAAGTGCCACTTTTTTCAGTACACTTAGATCCCCAGGAATCACCTGTAATCCCGTCCCAGGCAGAACTGCAAGAAATTGACTGATTTTAGTCTTATGAAAGTTCGTTTGTCTGAGTTAACACTGTTTTAATTGTTTCTCAAATGAGCAACTTGTCAAGTACAAACTATTTTCAATTTATTTTGAGACAAAGAGCTGGTGAAAGTACAATGGAGAAATGTGCAGGATTCAGGAGGGAACACACAAGGAGACACATGCAGATACAGAAGCACTAAGTCCTGGGGACTGACTGGCCAGCCAAAAAGGTCCCTGGAGAGTCCAGATTCTTGGAGCAGGCAGCATCTTGCAGCTTCAGGTCAGCATACATAGCAAGATAAATCCCTCTGGCAGCTTCTGGCTGTGCTTTTTACAGCTTCTGGACTGCCAGGCCAAGTCTCTGCTGGAAGGTTCTGGGGTCATCTGGAACTGTCCCTCAGGGTAAGCCACCCATGCATATCCCAGACAAACTCATTTTGGGGCTGGGAGACATGAGCTCCTGAGCAGTGCATGCAACCCCTCTTTTGACTTCACCCTGCCCTTGGTCAGGTGAGGGGCCAAGGTGCCCTTGGTCTCACTCATCCACACCACGGAGCTGCAAGATCTACCTAAGCCTCCAAAGGAAATCTATTAGTCTCACACCGGTGACCAAGTAACAAATTGCAATAACAAAAACAGACTCATGCAATGAGAATACTCACAACAAGTTGCCCAACAGAGTTACAAAAAAAATGTGGTTTCAGATACGCCCCTAACCAGCCACGGGCAGTTAGGGTTTTAGCTGCATTTGTGCCTGACACTAACAGAGGAAAACAGGCTGTGTGAAAAAAAATGCCTCCCATCTCTCCCTGTCCTTTTCACTATCAAAGTACTCATTCATATCAGTATCCACTTGCTGTTGACTTCTGCCAGCAACAACCTACTTCCCAGCTCTCCCAGGCTACTCTGCTGGGTTCTCAGGCTCTCCACCCACGGTTGCCTCACCCCAGCCCAATCTACAGAAGAAGCTGCTGCAATTCTGTTCACCAGAAGTCCGAAGATTTCCTCTTATTTTACTCCAATGCCCTTACCAGCCATCTGAGGACTGTTCATGTTTGTTATCTCATGTGGTTCCGAGACTCTAAAAGAAGTCTGAGGAATCTGTTGCTCAGCAGGTTTATCATAACATGATACTCATCTGAAGATCCCAGGGGGGCAAAGAGATTTCTCTGACATGGGCATCTCTACTGGCAGAATTGTTCTATTACTGTGGGTAAAGGCACTTTCACCAAGGCCCAATACATGCAGTTTGTTCCACTGGGAAATGAGGAGTGTACGTCCCCGTCATTTCCAGTATTATGCCTTTTTTCTAGGCAGTTTGCATCATTCTCTCTGGGGATACCTGGATTGCTAACTCTCCTTTTTCTTTTTGCCACTTGCCCAGCCCATCATTACGACCCGGCGCTTGTTCCTCTGCGGGTCGGCCTGCCCAGCTCCCATCCCACGGGACAGCTTCCTTTCAGCTCCCTGCCCCTTTCTTACCTGCCGATCTGGTTCTTTCACACCTCTCCTCGGTGTTTCCTTTCTGCTCCCACTTTTCTTTGCAAAAGTCACGCTTTAACAGTCTCTCGCCCACGATTTTCCATACCGGCCTGGGTTCCCCGCCCCAGCTTCCCCCTTCTCCCGGCCCACCCCTGCACCGCGGGGGGAGCTGGCCGCGGGCTGTAGCCCCACGGCAGCGGGGAGCTGCCCTCCCCGCCCTCCCTCCCCTCCGCGTCGCGGAGGAGGGCCCGTCTCGCCGCGCACATGACGGCGCGGTGGGAGGGCGGCCCCGGCGGGCGGCTCGGCCGCGCCACCGCCCAGCGGGCGGCAGAGGCGGCGGCAGAGGCGTCCCCAGCGCACACCGGCGGCGGCAGGGCCGGGGAAGCCGGAGCAGCCGGAGCGACCGGGGCAGCCGGAGAAGCGTAGGCGCGGAGCCGCGGCGGGAGCGGGGCAGCGCGGTGCTGAAGGGACAGCGCCCGCTCCGCCCCACCCCGCCCAGGCCGCCGGCGAGGACCACGGCGCGGAGCCCCGGGAGCGGGGCGGGGGGACCCGGGCCCCGGCCCCCGCCCGCCCGCCGCCGCGCCGGGCGCGGGAGCCCCGTCCTGCCCCCGCGGGAGCCGCGCCCCAGGCCCCGCGCACTCCCCGCCGCCGCCCGCCCGCCGCGCCGATGCCGGGCGTGGGGGCCATCGGGGCGCGGTGCAGGCACCGGCCGCGCAGGAGCCCCAGGAAGAGCCCCAAGGCGGAGCCGGGCCAGGCCGGGGCCGCCATGGACGCGGCGATCTGGATCTACCAGTTCCGGCTGATCGTGCTGGGCGACTCCACCGTGGGCAAGTCCTGCCTCCTGCACCGCTTCACCGAGGGCCGCTTCCCGGGGCCGCTGCACTCCGATCCCACTGTGGGGGTGGACTTCTTCTCCCGGCTGGTGGAGATCGAGCCTGGCAAGAGGGTCAAGCTGCAGCTCTGGGACACGGCGGGGCAGGAGCGGTTCAGGTACAGGACCCGGCCCCCTCCCACCTGCTCCCCAAACCTGCCGGCCCCCGAGCATACCCTGATTCCCTCCCTCATCGTCCGACACATCTCCTGCCGCAAGAGCTTTGCCTTGTCCCCGAACACAGCTCCCTGCACCAGTCTGGTTGCTGTGCCCCAAACAGTCCTCCACCCCTGCCAGTGGTCCCAGCCCCGTGGCCCACCATCCCACTTGCCCTACTGCCCACCAGTTCCTTCCCTTCTTCCTTCCCTGCCCTTTCCCTTCACACACATCAGGGAACAGCTGCCCTTCCCCTCCCAGCTCACACTAGCGGGTAACAAGTGGCCTCCTTCTGTTTCTTCTTCCCTCACTCATCTTTCCCCTGAAGTCCTGGACCTAATGTAGCAATCCCTCCTCCACGTTTTTTTTCCTTCTTTGCAGCAAGAGGCCCCCCTGCTTAACTCCGCATTTCTTACTTTGTCATCACCTCCGAACTCATTCTCCCCTGCAGTATTTCCCTCTGCCATTAGCTCTCCTTCACATGCAATCTGGAGAGACCAGGCCACCTCCCAGCTCTTCCTCCTTCCAGCACAGCAACACCGTGAGCACCCGTGCAGCCATGGCAGTGTGGAAGCTATGGGGCAGCCAGCTACAGTCCCTTAGTAGTGTTTTATCTGCCTTCTGCATCTGCTCTGCACTGATGGTTGCCAAGAGCCTTCAATAGTACCTCTACCATTTATACTGTAGCTAAAGTAGCTCAAATGCTGCACTGAGTATTAAATCCTCTCTCCCCTCTGTCACAAACAAGTAGCAAAACTACCCTCTTTTCCTGCCCCAAAAAGAATCACAGTCATTCCCCAATTTACAAACTGACTCACTCTTGTGCCTCTGTTGTATCTGTAATGCTTGCAGCTTCAGGCAAGTTGTGTATGGATTTTAATTTGGACTTGAGGTTCAACAGATATGAACTCGTGGTGGGGGCAAATGCATAGCCCATCTACATATACCTAACCCACACACTTGTTGTTACTAGGATGCTAGCAGGAGGGTTGAAATGGGCCTCTTTGCTGGCCAGAATCAATTCCTATGTTCCCTGTCTTCCATCGCAACAGTTGTGCAGATTCCCACACCCAGCTGAAGATGTGGGATTGCACTATCTTACTGGGGAACACCAACTTCTTTTTTTTCCACAACAAGCATTACAGTGAAACAACAAACAACTTTCTTGGGCTTACATGATTCAGAACTTCATATACATTCTTGCAGGCAGGCTGCTGAAGGATTAGCAAAGAAATTAGCAGGAATAATAGCAAGCTCTTAGCATTTTTCACTCTCCTTGTGCTTTCCAGACAGCTTATAAAGTACTTGTAAATAAGTGACTAAGGATGTACAATCTCTTTATTTTGAATTTGTTGACAAATAGCCAGGATGGAAAAGGACAAGACACTCAACTGAAAGAAATACAAATGCAGAGAATTTTGCATACATTTAAAATCAAATTATGGCCACCCTTTAACCCTGGAATGCTCAGGGAATGTGCACTGATGAGTCATGCAGTCAGTTGCTTTTAAATTTACCATTAGTGTACCTCTGTGTTTTTTCTAATACCCATAAATACAAACTGAAGTAGTTGTAAATACTTGTATTTGATTTTGTGCTAGGAGTTTCTTGTCAGTTGGTGTACCAAATATGACAGCATTTATTGTATAGTCTGTTTTACATTTACTCAAAGAAATTCTAAATATTTTACTAAGTTATACACTGCAGGTTAAAATGTTGCACATTCTGTTCTCTGATAATGGAGAACACTACAGATCACAAGCAAAGATTGTCTTGGGGAAAAACTAATTATTCCAAGAAGTTATCTACTTCTGGGCAACACCAATCAGTTTGCAGTTTTGATTCCCAATTCTGCTCTGGCTCACTTGCACTGGAGCTTTAGAGGAGGTAAAACCTGTCTTTAAAGCTACCAGGGGAGTTCCCTGCATGTGCACAGAAAACTACTGGCTGCATAATAACCCCCTAATTTTGGTCCCAGGCATAAGGGACATTCCCAGGGGAAGAGTAAGACGTGACACACCTGCTGTCACACTCTCTTGAAAGAGATCATGTACTTTCTTGGAGGAATTGTTTGAGAAAAATTCTTACATGTCTCTAGTGCATTGATGCTTCTATATTTGAACAGGATTTCATGCATTGTTTCAGAAATCATCTTTAATATGCACTGTTTGCATTACTTCTCAAATAAAGCAGTTCTCACCACTTCCACTGCAAACAGTAGTGGTAGATTGTTACTTATTTGGAGCTCAGATAGGGCGGTTACTGACTATATTTACTTTGACATCAGTAAGGCATAGCTAAGCAGAATCTCCCATTGTGTGAGGTGCCACACAGACAACAACAACATAATCAGTAACTTTAACACCTTACTAGAATGAGTATAAGCTCTGGTCTGTAATGCAGACTAACATAAATGAGGGGTACACCCTCAATTTCTTTCTATCTTCAGATTAGTCATTTAGAGCAATATGCTGTTTTGGCTGTGTTTTACATCATGTACTTTGATGTGATTTTTGTTTGTTTGTTTACTTTTCCTGTATTTAAATCCAACAATACATTTAAAAGGTGAAACCTCCAGTGCTGTAAAGTGCTTGGTAGTGGTGCTAAAACTGAGAGTTCCTTTCAGTAGGGGCAAGATACTGTGGAGATGCTTCCTTTATATTAACCCACTTTTTACTAGACCATGATATTAGATACATTCTGCTTCTAACACATGGCTTGAAAATAAAACACTATCCTTATTCTTTTTCAGTAAACAATATGTATTTTCAAAATTAATATCATTACAATATAGTCTTTAGTCATAGTATAAAAATAACTCTTCAAAATTAGATAAAGATTTCAGTGAAAGTTTGGTTCATCTGGTAAAGATCAGTAAGATCATAATGAAAAAGAAACACTGTGACTGATTTAAAGTCTCCCTAAAGCCATAGTCTGATGTAATTAATACAAAGAATCATAGAATACCCTGAACTGGGAGGGGCCCACAAGGATCATCGAGTCCAACACCTGGCTCTGCAGAGGACATCTCTAAGAATCCCACCATGTGAGCACTGTCCAAATTCTTCTTGAACTCTATCAGGCTTGGTGCCATGACCACTTCCCTGGGGAGCCTGTTCCAGTGCCCAACCACCCTGTGGATGAAGAATCTTTTCCTAATATCTGCCCTAGACCTCCCCAGCTCAGCTTTATGCCATTCCCTCAATTTCTGTCACTGATCACCAGAGTAAAGAGATCAGCACCTGCCCCTTCAATTCCCCTCATGAGGAAGCTGTAGATGAGGTCTACCCTTAGTCTCCCCTTCTCCAGGATGAACAAACCAAGTAACCTCAGCCGCTCCTTGTATGGCTTCTCCTCAAGACCCTTCACCATCTTTGTAGCCCTCCTCTAATAGTTTTATATCCTTCTTGTGTTATAGCGCTCAAAACTGCACACAATATTCAAGGTGAGGCTGCACCAGTGCAGAGCAGAGCAGGACAATCCCCTCCCTCAACCAGCTGGCAATGCTGTGCCTGATGTCCCCTGGACACAGTTGGCCCTCCTGGCTGCCAGGGCACTGCTCACTCATATTCAACTTGCCATCGACCAGGACCCCCAGGTCCCTTTCCCTGGCACTGCTTTACAAGATTTCACTCCCCAGTCTGTACGAACATCCAGGGTTGCCCCATCCCAGGTACAGAATCCAGCACTTGCCCTTGTTAAACTTCATACAGTTGGTGATTGCCCAGTCCTCTAATTTGTTGAGATCTCTCCTCAGGGCCTCCCTGCCTTCAAGGGAGTCAACAGCTCCTCCTAATTTAGTATCATCAGCAAACTTACTCAGTGTACCTTCAAGTCCTATGTCCAAGTTGCTTATGAAGATGTTGAAGAGCACTGGCCCTAAGATGGAGCCCTGTGCAACCCCACTGGTGAGAGATCACCAGCCTGGTGTCAGCCCATTCACTATTACCCTTTGTGCCTGTCCCATGAACCAGTTGCTCACTCATCACGTGACATGTTTATCCAGCTGTGTGCTGGACATTTTGTCCAGAAGGATACTGGGAGAGACAGTATGGAAAGCTTTACTGAAATCCAAAAAGATTATATCAACTTGGCTTCCCTTGATCAACTGGGTGGGCTACCTTGTTGTAAAAGGAAATTAGGTTTGACAAGCAGGACTTTCCTGATGACTGCATTGTCCTTCAGGTGCTTTTCAGTAACTCACAGAAGAATCTTCTCTATCATTTTACCAGGCACTGAATTGAGGCTGACTGTCCTGTAATTTCCAGGGTCATTCTTCTTTTCCTTCTTGAAAATTCCGACGTTTGCCAGCATGGAATCATTCACGTTTAATGACATTAATGAGCTGAAACAAAGTTTACACAAGAAGCCATAATTTGAACAAGAATTTAAGATCTGCATAGAGATAATTTGAGAAATGGAAATTTAAACATCCTTTATGAATAAGCGAGACTACATCAAACCTGACATGTTACCCAAGGGTTTTTTTTTTCTTTCTGTTCAAAAAGTGACAAAAATAAGAGAGTTAAAAACTTAATTTTGCTTTTAGAGTCTGATCTTGCAGCACTTACCAAAGTATGTATAATCACCTAAGTAGATTCCCTGTTATGAAAGAACATAAGAAAGGCCCATCTGATTTTGTCTATGGTCCATACTCGGATATCTTGTCTCTGAGAGAGTCTTTGAATTCTCCTTAGTACTCTGCTATCCTTTCATCTACTTTCAACTTGGGGGACTTCCAAAGGTTAATGCTCTTTGTCTGTTTACTAAAGCTCACTCAGTCTCCTGTTCAGGACTTATTCAGTCTTCCATGGATTATAGATAAACTCTGCATTCATAACATTTTTCCCAAGGAGACCTACAAGTTGCACGAAGAGCCTTTTACTGTCAACCCTTCTCATCTTTTGTTGGCTATCATGCACTCTCATCACCAAAGTGAAGACATAGGCCTGTATAATCTGTAAAGCTGTATATCTTCTGTATTGTGGGCTCTGTGAACACTGACCTGTGTCTTGTGAAGTAGCACATGAGGCATCTGTGCTCAGGAAAGATAGGTTCCTCCGCTGTGCTAAAAGAAACTTCATCTGCATTTTGTGAGGAGCTTGAACCCATCTGAGGGTGCCTGCATGCTTTTGGGAAGCCTTCCCAAGTAAAACCTGTCTGGGCACTTGCCTGGAGCAACAGTTTGTTTTCAGCTAAGACCTGAGCTAAGAAGGAAAGCAGGTTGTCCCCACTAAGAACAAAGCAAAGTGCATATTTGTATGAAACTGAAACTAACACCGAAAGTATATATATCTTTTGTTCTGTGAACACGTTCCACGGATTGCTAATAAGGAGCACTTTGCAAAATAATTCAGCATTTAAAATTTTCCCTAGAGGTATTGGGTTCAGAAATGTTTAGAAAGTGACTTTCGAATGTAAGAAAAAAACCAATATTTTTGTGTCTAATAGATAAATTAATTAATTATAATTAGCTTTTAAAAAGCAAAGTTATTTAATAAAACATATAAAAGATAAAAACACATTGCCATATGGAAAAGTAATCTATTTATGAATAAAATAAAAATGCATTTTAATTTTCTTTTTTTTTTTCCCCCTTCATAGATCAATAACACGCTCTTATTATCGCAATTCTGTGGGTGGCTTGCTAGTGTTCGACCTCACAAATCGACGATCTTTTGAACATGTGAAAGACTGGCTAGAAGAAGCAAAAATGCACGTGCAGCCCTTTCAAATTGTGTTCCTATTAGTAGGGCACAAATGTGACTTAGTGTCACAGCGTGAGGTTACAAGAGAAGAAGCTGAAAAGCTGTCATCTGACTGTGGTATGAAATATATAGAAACTTCAGCAAAAGATGCCACAAATGTTGAAGAGTCCTTTACAATTCTTACACGAGACATCTATGAACTTGTAAAAAATGGAGAAATCTCAATACAAGATGGATGGGAAGGTGTCAAGAGTGGCTTTGTTCCAAATGTTGTACATTCGTCAGAAGAAGCTGTAAAGCCCAGAAGACAGTGCATCTGCTGAATTTGTAGCATGCCAAAGAGCCCATGGGGTGTTCAGAAGATGATGCCAACCTAAATAACAGAATAATGGTTTTGAAACAGTATTAGATCATGATATAGCTGAGTCATAGAACAGTAATTTGGTTTTGTATCCTTCTGTCTAGGTCATAATTCATAAAACTTTAAGTGCTTTTTTTCTTTACAGAGTTCGATAACTTTATGTGGTCTTCAGAAAAAAAAATTATATATTGCTAAAGGGAAAACTGTGGCAAGACACTGAGAAAGCGCAATAATCATCGTGACAACATCCTCGCTTGGGCTTTGTATTTTGAATACTGTTTAAAATTCAAGGCTTGATAGGTGAGGATCAGATGACCTCATTACTTTTGTTCATCCTGCCTTAGCTTTGGACAAGAAAATATTATAACTTATACTTTTTTAATGTGATTCTTTACTCAAGTGCAGGGTTGCTAATGACTATTAAAGTTTAGAATGCTGTAGAATTTGATAATAAAGATAACTCTAAAGAAAGCAAACTGAAAGATTGCTCCAATAGCAAACACTTTTGATATGACTATGAATACAAGCCTTACTAAAGAAAAAGAATGTTTTAGAAAAGATTATTTATTTGTATACAAAAATGGGGAATAGAAACAATGGAATTTATTATTAAATATTTTCTGAATTGCCAATGAAACTAAACATCACATATGATCCAGCTGTTATTTGGCTTATATACAAAACAGATTTCCCAACCACTGGACTTACATTTCGGTGACCAAATTCTCAGCTGGGTAATTATCACAGTCACACTGATGCCTAAGGAATTAGGTTAATTTACACAAACAAATTCCATATTAGCTTTAAAAAATGAATTTACTTCTAACTAGAAGTAAAAATAAGTTAAAAAGTGCTGCAACCCATGGGGACCCAGGCCTTAAATTTGAATAGAGCAAGGACTGTTTTATTCTTAGCCAGCAAATATTACACTGTTGTCTAAAATAGGAAGGTTTTAAACTAAAACTGTTATGAATAGAGCATTCGGAGAGGAAAGAATTTCTAAAATAATGTTTGGGTACAGAGAGCAAAGTTAGAGAACCCCTATTCTAAGAAAGCTACACATAATAGCTTTTAATAACAACAATAATAGGAGAAATCTGTGAACATGTAGCATTTTACTGAGCTTGACGTCATCTTCCTACTCCTCTGAATATAACACACACTAGCTTTATGCAAACTAGGTCTAGCACTTAAATACCAAATAAATCTATTTCTATTTTATTGTAGTAGTATAAAAGATAACTCGATCTTCAGAGTCGATAAGCATCTACAGTTAATCTGGGCATACTCATAACCACTGAATATCAAGACAGTTTTCTTCATATAAAGGTGTGTTATCATGTACAGTACTCCATTTTCAAGTCCAGACAACAAGTCTATCTAATTTAATTTTGGTTTTCAACAAACATATAATTGGTTTTCCCTCTTTTAGGTTCTTTTACAATAATTTATTTAATATTCCATAGCATAGAGACAGGTTGTTTGGTTCCAGTTACTTTATACATTTAGGGCTACTAAAATTATTGACTTCGAAGACAACTGAAAGGTTAAGTTTTTCTATAGCCTCAGTCTTACTTGCACTGAGGCACAGTTACACTATCATGGAATGATACAGAGGCCTTAATATAAGGAATCAGCCTTAATTCATTAGCAATTAAATCAGTTAGTTAATTCTAGTCTCAGCGTGCCACAGAGTGATTGCTGCAAGCCTGATTCTCTATTAAAGTGCACGTATTAGTAATTGACACCAAATCAACTTTGATTTGAGGGCATTTTAGGCCCTCTTTACAAAGTAAACATGACTATAGATGCCAAAAGGTAGTGCAGAATCAGGCTGTGTGCATTTGACACTGATTCCCTTATGATACTAGGCCCATGTTGTGTATCTCAGATCTTCTCTACATTGTTTAAGAGGACAGAATGGGCCAAGATATAAAACAGTGGCTGGGGAGTCAACAGACCCAAAGTCTACCATTGTGTGTCTCTGAGAAAGGCATTTACATTTTCTGTGCCTCACCTTCTATATATTAAATATAGAGATGATTGTTCTTCCTCAAATTCGCAAAGACTGCTGAGACCTGATCAGACTCTATGATTTTCAGTCTGGAATCTGTCCTCTGTGTGCTACCTGTTGTGGAGTGTTTAGCATCACGGGATGTGAATGCTGGTTTCTTCTGACATACTCAAATTAATTAAAAAAAAAAAAAAGATAAGTGCCAGGTATTGCTATTACTATGAATCAACATTTCTTTACACGTTTCATTACATTTGGATTAAATTCTTTTATCTTAAATTTTTCTTCCTGAATACTCTGGAGGCAATGAGCTTTTCATTTTGTATAAAAACAATTGGATGTGTTGGGGGGGAAAGGACTGGGATAAGAGGAGAATGGAAGGGAGGTATGCACAGAGAAATAAACAATCGTCAGAACAGAGCCTTAACCTCTATTGTCAATGTTGTACCTGTGGTGTTACGTTTATTACACTGGGAATAGAGCTTTTAACCAGATTCAACTCTGTAAGGAACTGGTATTGTCAATGCAACTAGAAGAGAAGTTCACTGCATTTTAAAGTACTGTGCACATAGTTGTTTTATTTGTAATTCCTAAAAATGTAGATTAACATGTACTTTCATACATTGTCTGTCTTTATGATATATTAAACCACTACTGTACCTTCTCACTACACATTTGCAGTTAATAGAAATGTCTGATAAAGAGACAATTTGCTGAAATACGTAATTTTGTTTTCAGATACTTTGCAGTATGGTATGTAAGTAACAGCTTGAATAAGCTGTATAATGGGTTATAGTTCAGTGCATGTATATTCCTTTGCCCCCCAAGGAAGGGTGAATACCGATAACAGAATGAAATTCTCAGAAATTACAGAAATTAGATAAATCTTATTTGGTTGCCAAATTCAAAAGTAGAAAATATTTATTAAAAAAAAAAATCACAACTTTGCAAATTAAGGTTTGGTCAATCCCAGTTAGGAAATGGAAAAATCTGTTAAAGTACCTCGAGAAAGGTTTTATTTGGATTCACAGGCCTGGCAAATGATTGGATAAAAAGTATTGTTTTGGACTTCTAAAATGTTTAACTTTAATTGCTTTTATTTTAAGTTTGATAAGAATAAATAACTTTCTCTACTCAAAATATTTTACACATGAATTCTTCAGATATTTTGGCTTGCTTATAATTTTATCTGCCCTATGTAAGAAGCATAAACTATCATCATACATTAGGAATCAACCAAGGAAAAGATTTTGAGGTAGCAAATGTTCATACTGCTCATTTATGCCTTCAGTATGGAATAGACTTACCAGTCTAACTTCAAGCTGGTGACTGTCCTGTGTTCACAGAAGATAACACAGGCTTGACTGAGCACCCAAGTACACTGTGCTGCCCTGTGCTGAGATCCCTTCTGCCTCAGCCAAAATGTTACTGGTACCCAAGTTGCCTTACTTAAAGGCGGGTGGATGCACCACGATCACAGATATTTCAGTCTCAGCATTCAAGCTCCCGTATAGAATACATGCTTCGTTGCCTTCTTTGTACATAATTAACATCCAGGGAGAGTGGTTTTCCCCTTGCTGTAGATCTCAGCATGTGACATCAGCTCCTGCAAGTCTCTGCCTTTTCTTTTTACCCAGAGGTGGCACAGCAATCTCAGCAGCCTATATTAAGCCTTGGAGAGAAAGAAAGAAGGCTGAGGGTTTATTCTCTTCATGAGCATGGAACCAAAACACAAACATGCTGGACTGTTTAAGAAATCATTAAATATCAAAACACAATTGTCAATAGCAAACATTTGCATTGCTCATTTCGCAGAGTCTCTAGACAATCTTTCAAACAAGTGAATGAAATTAAAATTCTAAAAGAGGAATCTGTAAAATATAAGTCTCCCTAAAAAGCCTAATGGATAGGACTGCACAACAAAATAAGCAGACTAAAAATAATAATAATAAGTCAAGCATTTGTGTAGTGAGCCTTTGCTCTAGTACTTAATTGTGCGCGGAAACACCTACATTGCTTAGGTTCCTTAAGGATGATAACGGGATCATTGAATGTATTTAAAACTAGAAAAATTCAATGAAAAATTCCCCTTCCTGATTCTCAGAGAAAAAATATTACTATCTCATGAGTGCACATATACTTCCTTCCCAGTTCATTTCTAGTGGTAATTCAATGTCTAGGTCTGCTGCTACAATTCATGAGGCTCTCCTCTAAAAACTGACTACCTACATATGCTGTTGTTTTACTCAGCAACATTTGCCCCCTCTGTGAAGCAAATACAGCTGTGAAAAAGCTGAATTTTACTTTTGAGCATGGCAGAATTGTTTATCATGTTTCAGTGAATGTGCAATTCTAATGAAAGGAATGTGACCAAAAATGTGCCAGTTGGGCATAATATGAAGACTGAGAAGTTGTACAGGTTCCTGAAGACAATTTACCTTGCATAATACTTAATCAATGGGAGTGTGAAGAAAACTAAGTTGGTTCTGCAAATATAGAAGTATTTTGCTAAGCAGGAGTTTTAATGTGGAAGAAACAGCTATATAGGCACAGGATTCTACAGAGAGATTGTTTTTCTTCATGGAGTTGTGGTTCCCACAGACAACCAGTGGAACAACAAACACACAACCAAAACGTGTCCAGGAAAAGAGCTTGATAGCACAAATCCACAAAAATATAATATACGCACTTGGGAGCCAGGGAACAGTTGTTTGGCTGCAAACGCCACCACAGCACTCACATGTCATCTTCTCCCATGACTGCCCATTGTCCACAGGGGCCAGACAGGAATGGAGAGCAGCAGGTTCTTTATGTAATAGCAAGTAAATCTTCATTTAAATTCAAACTGAGGAATTCAATTGGCAAGAAAGCAAATCCCAAGCTTCTAGAGTGAATCCGTCTTTGAAAGTATTTAAATAATTTCTATTTCAGAAAAAGGCACATTTTAGGACACCACTGTGTAACTGTGCTGGTTTAAAAGTAAACTGGCAGAAGAAATTAACCCAACTCAGGAAAGGGTTCTTGTCAGAGTTACAATTCTCTAAAAAAAGACTACAATAAATGCAATGATACAGAGAAGACTGGTTTTAACCCACAAAGACAGATGTATAACCCTGCACTCTGGGACAAGAACAGAATGGTATTTGTCCACCTCTATGCAGAGCACCATGTGGTGCCAAGAACCTGTAGTCAGCACAGAGGTGCAGCCTATTGACTCCCCAACTCCAGCAGCTCCCTAAGGACAGGTTAGTTTTGTGGGACAGCTGCAGGAATGTCTGGGTATAACTCTGTGCTAGCACTATATCTACATTGCAGGCTTCTTCCCGTTTCACTTTCTCCCCTGTGTGGTTTCTTTACAGGAAGGGACTGTCAAAAGCCATATCTGCCACCACGGTCTGACAGTGAACAGGGCAATAGTTGAAAATGTTAGTGGTAGTTGCTAAGTATTAAGGTACTAAAACTGAGGGTAGGAATTGTGGAAAATATTCCAGTCATAATCTTAGTAATAAAAACCTTTCAAGGCTGGCGCTGCTCTGCAAGCACTTTCAAAAATTGTCCATTTTGGTTAAACTTTCAGTGCCAAGCAAATAGTTTAGGCTATTTAGTAATAATTTATATTAGTTTGTCATTTAAAAATAATTACTGCTTATTATTCAGAGGGAAAAGCCTCCTCTGTGCAGATAATTTTTCTCATTTCCCTGATGTAGAGTTTGTGTTATATGTATTAAAAGAGCTATGCCAGGACACAAGTTTAGAAGATGCAAGTCTCAAATCCAGTCAATCAGACCACTGAAATTCATAGTTCATTTTACTGGGATTTTTCTCTGCCCAATTCTCTGTGGAAAAGAGTCTGATTCTCAGGGAAGCTTTTAAAAAAAAAGAGAGACAAAGCTTACCAAGCACTGAAAAAGAGATGCATATGTGAACAAGTGTCAGAAAAACAGAATATGTTTTTTCACATTGTATCCTCTTTCACTCTACCATGCTTCATAGACCAACTGTAAGTCCCCAAGTACACAGTGAATGGAACAGTAAATTTCTAGCTGTCCAAAAACCACTAGGAGATCAGATGTAAATCCCTGCAGCAGTTCTTTGCAACCCTGTGCTTGGGCGAGGAACAATGGCCACATTCTGCCTAACACGCACCATGTGCTTCTCTATGTCCCAGGAGGAATTTGGCCTCAACAAAAACCCTCCTGCAGGTTCTGCCTGCAGTCACTTTGCACCACCTCACATCATCCTCAGTGTCACTTAGGGCAAAAAGTGCAAGGTTTTCCAGCAAGGAAACTGGGAGGGAATAGCACTGTTGTCTAAAAATACATCAGAGAAGAACAAACATCAGGGAGAGCAAAGCTATTTAAGCTAAAGGACAATGTTGGCATAAGAACAAAGGGGTCACACTGAGATGCACAGGATAGGTGGTTCTGGTGATGCTAGGATACCAAAATCTTAGTCAAATTTAAGTGAAAGCAACAGTAATCTTTACTCCCACATGCAGGCAATTTCTCCAGAATGCCATTGTTATTAACAAAAAGGGTGATGTAAAGCACACATAATAAACACCAGAAGTGTTTGTTTTCTTATTGAAACAGAAACTAACATAATAGAAGAAGTTTGGTCACTGGTGGTGCTTCTTTTTTCAGCTATAGGTAAATGTCTGAGTGTCCTTGCCCTTTTAAAAGGATTGTCTTCAGACACTCATGGTATGATTCGTGCATGAGGTCATTGTGACTATCCACAGCAGTGATAAATGAGACTTTCCCACTGAAAGAAAAACCATAAGTCTTATTATCCCTACTGAATAGTTTGATGAGAGAGGAGTTTAAAATGGACTAATCAAGTATCAAATGCTTTTTTTCCGTCATGGACTAAGAGAAGGTTAGAAGAAACTATGTACATCTTATTGGTACGTGGCCATTGGTACATAGGCATTAGAATAGACCGTAGAAATGCATATTTCTCTCTGATGCAACTCATTCAAAGCCAACAGATTTATGCCTGGAATCAATTCACTCCAAGACATCTAGGATGTTATGACAGTATTAATTTCACTGATCATCCAAATCTTAATGGGCTATTTGTTATAAATCACTTTGAAGGCATGGATAGCTCTGGAATTGTCATTAAGTCTGTCTTTACAGTCCATGCATGTAGGCCAATGTAATACCATATACTAATCAATAATTAATATCTTCATTACCATCAGAATTTAATAATAATCCATTTGTAATGGAACTAAAGCAAATAAAACAAGATTATGTAAGACTGTGTATTGTAAAAGCACCCTGAAGTGGTACTAAAATACCATAAAACCTTGAGGCTTATGGGTGCCTTTACTTCCCAGAAAATTCGTGCTCAGATCTTCAGGGGGAAAAAAAAAAGAATTACAGTCATTGTGTAAGCCATGCAAAATGAGATGCACATTATTTTTAATATCAGCAAAAAGTACCTCTGTTTCATTGTCTCCCTGCTTCTCAGGTGTTCAAGTTCTCTTTATTCCCTGGCTAGCACTACTCATAACTACTGCACAAGAGCATATTCAGACAGGATACAAGAACTCTCAGTACAGTCATTGCTGACCCTTCCAGGCCAATTGGATAAATGTTACAGCAATGGCTACCAGGTACCTAAGAGTACTCAGAAAAGACCAGACAGTGCAAGGTACTCAGGTGCTGCTGTGCTCTGAGTACTCTTCCATTTTTGTTTGGTAAGTTTGCACAAAAAAAGCATATAATCCATGATTTTAAAACATAGCATTTTAAAACACAGCCCAACTTCATTTAGCTTCAATGATGGTTAAGCAAAATTTGCAATTATAACATTCTAACTATTTGTGTTGTGGTTTTGTACTCTAAGGTTTGTATCAAAGGGACCCAAGTTGAAGTTCTCTATAGAGGCTTATTTTCTCACTCCATTTATCAAAATCAATGTAAAAACATCACTGAATTGTGGCATTAATAGCAAACACATTAAAAAAAAAGGCAAAACAAAGAGAAATTGAAAAGAACAATAAATATAAAATAATTGGAAATGGTTACATTTTTAAAGGGTTTGGGGAAAAGAGGATAAATCAGTTCCTGGAGTAGTGGGTCCCAGAAATGGCTGCCTCCATGTCACAGTCTGTAGAATATTTGCCTGTATCCCAGTTTCTCTGGTACTTGCACACCTGTAATGTCATACACAGACCGTGGAGCAGAATGGCTGATGTACAAATACACAATGCACACATTTACTGACTCTGCTGTAGGCCTAACTTCAGCACTGTTGTAGAATATATATGCAATGGACAGTGTGTAATACAATTAGATCTATATTGCATAATTATATACTATACATTCAACTGCATAACTGTGTGTATTATATGAATTTTTAAATATTTAGAGTATAAAATATGTAATATATCATAACAGCAAAGAAAAAATTATAAACCAATTGGAGCATTCAGAAGCTGGAAACTTTATCAAAATAGGAGGTTATTCAATATCTCCTTTTCACTCCTCAATTAAGAGAAGGCCTTAATATGGCCATTGTAATTTATTAAGTTAATAAGGCTGCAGGCCACATTTGGTCAGCATTATCCAAAACTTCCATGACAGTGTACAGATTTGTTAAATATTTTGTTTCAGCTTTTCTAACACTTCAGGGCCCTTGTCCTTTATAATATGAATTTATCTTCAAATGGCGTGCCCCAGGAGAGTAGAAGAGGGGGTTGCCATCCCTGGTGGCAGGTGGTGCAGCTGTCATGACAGCGACACGTGGCAGGCCAGGTGGAACAAGCAGCATCAGTTCTCAGGGCTCCGAGCCTGTAAGAAAAGATCAGGAAAATTTTCTTCAAGACACATTTTTAGATGAAGGCTAAATGTTTTAATAGAAATGTGAGATTCTGTTCGATGTAAATAAACTCCTAAAGATACCAAATCCCTCTCCAAAGGTGCCTAAACGCAAACTTTTCCTACTAAATGTTTCTTTGTCTCACTGACAGGAGTTGGACTTTGATGAACCTTGTGTGTCCCTTCCAACTCAGAACATTTTGTGATCACAGAATCACAGAATGAGTCAGGTTGAAAGGGACAGCAGTGGGTCATCTGGTCCAACGTCCCCGCTCAAGCAGGGTCATCCTAGAGCACACAGCACAGGATTGCATCCAGATGGTTCTGGAAAATCTCCAGTGAGGGAGATTCCACAACCTCTCTGGGCAACCTGTCCCAGTGCACAGTCATCTGCACTGTAAAGAAGTTCTCCCTCGTGTTCAGGTGGAACTTCCTGTCCATCGGTTTCTGCTCGTTGGCTCTTGTCCTATTGCTGGGCACCACTGAGAAGGGCCTGGCTCCCTCCTCCTGACAGGCACCCTTCAGATACTTATACACTTATTGATTCTGTAAATAGAAAACTTGTGACAACTGGCTGGGAGAGTGACGCTTAGCCGAGGATCGGGTGTAGGGCAACGACTCTTGGGCTTGGCAAAGCGAGCACCCGTGCGGTGCTGTGCCCACGGCGCTCTCCGCTCCCTCCGGCCGGGCGTGAGGGGGGCCAGTGCCGGAGCACCCGCGGGGACAGGACCGCGGGGAGGGCCGGGGTTGATTAGTTAGTTAGTTGGTTAATTAGCCAGAAGTCGAGTTATTTCTGTCTGTACAACCCAGGGCTCCCGTCCGAGCGCGCTCCCCGGGGCCGTGCGGGCGGCGGGCCGGCAGGGGGCGCTGCAGGCGGGGCCCGCAGCCCGCTGGGCGGCGGGGCCGCTCCCGGCGCCGCATCATGTGGGCCCGGCCCCTTCCATGGAGCCGCGGCCGCCGAGCGCCGCCCGGGCGGACGCCGCCATGAGGCTCTGAGGGGCGGCTGCGTGCGGAGCGCCCGGCCGGTCCCAGCGCTGCCGAGCTCCCCGAGCCTCGCCGCGGGGCAGAGGAGCCCAACGCTGAGGCCGCCGCCGCTGCTGCTGCCGCCGCCGCGGGTCCGGCCGGGCGGGAGGGCGGCCCGGGGCCATGTAAAGCGGCAGCGGCCGGGGGGAGCCGAGCCGAGCTCGGGCAGAGGAGCCGCCGCCGCCGGCCGGGAAGGCCTCGCGGGGGGGATCATGGCGACGTCTAATCTCTTAAAGGTGAGAGCGGGGCCCGGCCGGGCCCTGCGGGAGGGCGGGAGGCGGCGGGGCCGGGCGGCCCTGCGGGTGGCGGGGGCGGCCGGGCCGGGCAGGGCGGCGGGGACCGGGGCAGGGCAGAGCCGGGGTCGAGTCGCGGTGCCGCTGCCCGGAGTTGCCGCTGCCTGGGCCCTCCCGCAGGTGAGCGGCCTTGGGGCTGCCAGCCTCGGCCCGGCCCGGCCCCGCCGGCGGCTGCGGCTGCTGCCAGCACCCTGCTCCCTCCCCCCGGCTCTCCCTTCCCAAACACGCCTCGTTGGGAAACGGCGTTGCGTCGTGCAGTTAGACAGGGCACGGCGTCTTCCCTTTGTTTATTTAAGAAGACTCGGGTGTATGGAAAATGTTTAAGTTGAACAAAAGAGTTGGAAAATGCCTTCGCTGTGGACAGGTGTCGTTATTGGGGTGGCCACCGTGTTCCAGCTTTTTTGTTAACAGCAGTTTTCCTGCAAAGGAAAACTCCCGGAGGCCTTTCGCTTACGTTAAGTAGCTTTGCTTTTGTAGTCAGATGTTTTCAGGCACTTTCCCGGCGTTCGATGGCAGATGTCAGTCACCCCAAGCTGCTGCAGGTTGGAACGGAAGATTTCGGTAGGACAGTCGAGTGTTTGAGCTCAGGACTGCCTGTCCTGATATTTGCGGTATGTATGAGGAGAAGACTGCATGGCCTTTGAGGCCATGCCAGCACAGGGAAGACAGGCCTACTTGAAACAACTATTACTAGTGCCTCCAGTGTTTCTACAGCACCAGTTAACTCCACTGGTGTGAAAGGCCTTGGGAAGACTATCTGCTGAACTCGAGCAGTTAGCAACTGAAAACACGTATAAATATAGGCATAATCATGTGTTCCGCACTATATATTGTTTTTAAAGATGGTCCCGAAGAAGTGCTGCTTGCATTTGAGCAGTCTGACCTCGTTTGGATGTATAGATTTGGCCTGAATCTGCTGGTTGTATTTATTATTCTGAGGCACTGAGTGTGAAGAAATGAGAAATAATTGATCACCTTGTTTCTTCCTGGTATCCAAAAAAATGTTTCAGTATTAAAAAGATATATTTTTTAAAAGTCTTCCTTGAAATTGAAATGTAATTGAAAGTAATTTTGATTAATTTCTGTATATTTTTATGCCTAAAAGGGGTTACATATCTAAGCAGATAATACTTAAAAATACTTTAAAATTTAAAATTGAGAAATCCAAGAACAGTGGTGAAAAAAATAATGTCCTATAAGAAGAAGTGCCCTTTTTTTGGAAAAGCATGTGTTTAGAGCAAGGCTTGTTAATATTTTAGACCATCTCTTTGCTGTACATCTGAGGTTTTCTGGAAAGACTGATGTGTGCTTTGATGAGATGTGGTCATATAGCCCATAGTAGAGAGAAGAAGCATAGGCTTATGAGTTTTGTCAGCATTCCACTTCAGCTATTTTGAAAGAGTAGTAAGTGAAAATAGAGTCAAAGGCCTTGATTCTGCGAGATGACTCTTGCCAAAGTGAAGTCTTTATGTTGACTAGTCACGTTTTTGCAACTGGCCTTTGTATCACCAGTATTTTATGTTGACAACAAGATATATATATACAGTGTGTTTTAGGAAAAATGCTGCAGAGATACCTATTCTAAACCAGGCCTTTTTTTGTCACTCAAAGTGTTATTAAGCACAATAACTTACTAATTAGTGAGTTTTCTAATGACAATATTAAGTACGATTCCTGCATTACGGAAGGAAAAATTATATGGTGATTTGGCTTTGTTTATCATGGCAAAATAAACCAGTGCAAGAACTGGAACTAGGTAAGGTCTTTTGTTCCCAAATCCCACTCATGAGAGTGCTCTCCGAGAAGCAAACTGTTGATTCCAGGTTGGTGTTGATTGGCAGTGCCTTGTGCCATCTGAGGGTGTGCAACTTCTTTCTCTACTTCTGCTTTCATGTTTAATGGGAAAAAAGCGATATCTGGGCACAGTAAATCCCAGGGTAAGAAAGGAGAGATATTAAAATCTGTGCAGTTTTTCCATAGCTTTTCCAAATAAGCCTGCATAAATTGGGTATAGACAGGTCTTGGTTTTGCCAGCATGAACAGGAACTAAGCATTTTCTCTTCTCTTCCCCCATCCTCATTCAGCTTTCTGCGTAGTTGAGAAAATGAAGTTAAATATTCTTTTCTTATTCTAGTAATAAATACTAGCTGAATCCAAATCTGACTGGCTGTCGTAATTTTAAAGGGCATCATTTAAACTCCACTAGTGCATAGTTTTCCTAATTGTTATTTCTTTTCTTTTGTGAGAGCCTTCTTTAAATGCAAAATTAGAATGACCAATCACATGCTAAATCCTGGAAATATTGAAGTACTTAGTAAGAGCTATTACATGGTCAGGGGTGCCTGCTCTACCTGTAGCAAAGCCGCTCTCCCTCGTTGAGGAGGTGGCTTGCTTTCAGTAGATGGCTGAGCCATTTCTAGGAGAGTCCCCTAGAGGTTTTTGTCTAAACATACATGTGACTGTGACACTTTCAAAGTGGGATACTTCATTTCAGGGCGTGTGCCAGACTTGTAGTTTGTTCCCTTTGCAATGACAAAGTCTAAACCAATTCACCCATGTGACATAAAGACATTTGAGTTTTTCTGCAGTTTCTGGAACAGAAAGTATCCCCACTTATTGCAGCATAAAGAAAACCTGTAGCTGTATCCATGCTGGCAGATCTGCCAGCAAATGCAAGAGTCTGTCCTTGCAAGATGAACTGCAGCGTGAGCCTGATGTTAGGAGAGAAGCAGCAAAGGAAGCAACAAATTTTCCATGGACTTAAACAAAATGAGAAACGTTATTTACCTTTGCATCAGTTTCAGCTGTCAATGACAACTAGAAACACATCTGAAATTTTTGAATTCTTCAACTTCAAGTACGTGTTTCCAGCTCTGTATTTTAAGTTTTTCTGTTTCTTCCTGGCTATTTCCATTTAGGATATCCTTAAGAAGCATGGGAATGTTGCACGCTAGTTAGTTACATAGAAAAGCTTTCCCTGTGGCTACTTTCCTGCTTTGAATAGGAACTTGTTACAATCATCACACTGATTTTTAGAGCTGCTGGTAGCAGAGATTAATCAGACAGTGTTTATTCCAATCTGTGATGTCATATTTCCCACTTCATCCCTCTGTGAACTAGCTTTAATATACCTGCTGTCTGAAAACAATGAAGTAGTAAAGGCAATGATGTTACTCATATGTAGATAAGATGTACAGTAAGACCTAGAGGGTGTTGCTTTTTTTACAGTACTGTCCAGAGCATCTGGTAGAGATGAGGGCTGAATTTCTATGTGTCCTGAAATATAGAGAGTACACAGCAAAGAGAGCTGAACATCCAAATAGACATTTCGAGGGTAAGAGGGACGGTAACATGGAGGTCTTGGGGTATTGCTTTGCCTTGTTATGTCTATTATGTCTAAGTGCTTATCCATAAAAGTAAAGAACAGGGAAAAGTACATTTGAAGAGTAAAGTTGGAGGACATATTTCAATATAGGGTGTAAAGTAGTACGTTCTTCAAGTAAAATTTAGTGTTAAAATGGAACTTTAAATCTGTATGAACAAATTAATTGAAATGACTTTTGAGACAAATTGTAAGTGAAATTATTTTTCAAAGCTTTAAATTTTAAACTCTAGAATGGCTACTTAGCCAGGGTCTGGCTCTCAATTGTAGCCCATGTTTTCAGAGAAGATTTGATAACTGGAGTAATTTTATCTCGTCCAAGGTATTATGCCTTACCATCCTGCTTAGCTTTCCATGGGAACTGTGATTTGAGGCAAGCTAAGAAGGAAAAACTGCCCAGAAAATACTGCTCAGAAATTGCATGTGTGACTTTGGTATCAGCTAAGAATTACCACTGTTTGACCTTCTCTTCTACTGTAAAATTTGTGTTTTCTTGTAAGGGTAGAATTAATGAATGTGAAGGACACACCGTAGGTGGTATTTAATGCTCCCTTCCCTTCTTGTAATTTCAGTACAAAAGTGTAAGGTCATGGAAGCATGAATCTACCTAGATAATGTTGAATTGTTTGTTGAACTTAGAGTAGTTTCGTTGGAATTTTTCATCCATTGATTTTATTTCCTCTTCTGTTTAGTTAAGGAATAAAGGAGGAAATGTGGAAAAAATATACTCCTATGTATAGGAAACAGTTCTAAACTTCTCTGACATTTCAGGACAAGCTTTGTTCGAGGAATTCCTTTTAAGTAAGCAGATGTTTATTTCAAGTGGATACACAATTTTTACAACTGAAGTTGAGTTTTATGTGTGTTTCTTAGAATGAAGTAGGTATTCACAGTTTAAATCATATAAACAGTTGTGTTTGCAATCTCCCTCCCCCCATGTTTTACAATGAAATTAATCTTATTCACAGAGATGGAGCATTCAGGTTTTATCTTCAGCTGTTTTCAGTGAAGGGTTGAATTACACTTCTCAAAAATTGCAGAACAGATTTTTTTTTTACTTCTTCTGGAAAACTTACGGGATCTACTCTGAAGTTTTACGCCAAAGGAAAACTTATGAGGACGTTGTTTTTACGTACTTTATAATGCCCTTTCTGTAACTTCTAACTGTTCAGTAGCTGGTCTTTCAAGTTCATTATCCTGCAAAGAGGGACTTGGAACAGAAGTATCTGCAAGTAAAACCTAATAATTTTCACAGGACTGGGAAAGATTGGAGCAACACATCAAAGTTAAGGGAATAATTGTAAAGCTAGGTGTATATGGGGGAAGCATGTAGTTGATGATTTTCAAAGATGATGTATTCAAATGACCTTTTTTTCTTGTAGTGGGAAAGAATAGGCAAAACTATCTCTCTGAATTTGAAAGCAATTTATTTTTCTTGTTTTTATGTTGAAAGATTTACAGACTTTATCAACAGGGGCTGCTTCCGTGAAAGCCATATTCAGTACCTACCACAGTAGTTTGATAATGCTGTGAGGCCTCCAGGTGCTGTTACTTTAAAAATAGTTACTGTGGTGCCTGTTGCATCTTTATAGCTTCAAGATGTATCTTTGCACTTAAGAGCACCAGGGGATACAGTTACCAAACTGTGCTTATTCTGAATACAAAATAACAGTTTTAATTGTAAATTTCCATGTAGAAATTAATCAAAAGGCGATGGTTGAGGGAACGTGGTGTGCTGCTTGTGCTTGTTTATCTGCAGAGATGTTAGTGACAGAACAGTGCACTTGTCAGAATTTCAAGTAGTCAGACTGTATTATTTGCTGTATTTGAAGTGAATTGTGTCAAGTGTAGTATCGCTGACCAAGACAATGATCTGTTCAAAAGTAAACAGTGCATTGGAACATAACACTTCAGATAATCTGTAGTCTTTCTGCCACAGAACTCCCAATCAACACAGCTTTTTAATTGCAGGTTTTTCTTTTTAAAATGTGGAGCCGTAAGCAAACAGGATAACAACATATGCAGTAGAACTGCTGTTTTTCTGGCAAAGTTCTTGTGGTTTTGGTGGGGGTTTTTTAATAATAGAAGTTAGTCTTTATACTATGGTGAGATTTTTCAGAATAATCAGAATTATATGGAAGCACTTCATTTCTTTAGCTTGCCTCTTAGTTTTTATTGTAAGTTTGAAAAATCCACCTTGGATTAGACTTTTCAGTGTGGTGTAAATAATTTTTATCTGCACCAGCTGTACTCTTGGCCCTCAGAATGCCTATGGCCAGTTAACCCGCAGGAAGGGAGTCTGTCATACAGTAGCTCCTATGTTACTCTGTTTCCTTCCTCCCTCTTTGCTGCTGATGCCAAATACACGGTGAGAGAAAAAGGGTACATGGCAGCATCCACAGGTACAGTTCCTGATTCCTGGCTGCCATTTTGATCAGGGTAATTTATTCAAGATGGGTTTGCAACTGTGCCTTGTGACTTTTGTTGCATCTATCTTTGCTGTGACAGAGAAGCTGACCCAAGTATCATTCATGTTGTCTGTGTATAACTCCATTTACATCTGAAGAACACTTGCTAGAACTTGTTTCTTGTAGCTAATGCAGTGAATAAATGAAGAAGTTGGCAGTCTGTTTCTCTTTGAAACAAATAATAGCTCTCACTTTTTAAAGTAATACTGTGAAAAGTGTTGTTCAGCTGTGGTGGTGTAGCTCAAACGCTAGCTTAGGAGGGACACCTCTGAGAAGAAAATATTTTTTTGTTAACTGTAGAAACTGCAATCCTTCAAGATAACTTTAAATAAGAAGCTGGTTTATTAAGAATATTTTTTTTGCTCCTTTTAGAATAAAGGTTCGCTTCAGTTTGAAGACAAATGGGATTTCATGCGCCCTATCGTTCTGAAACTTCTTCGTCAGGAGTCTGTCACAAAACAGCAGTGGTTTGATCTGTTTTCGTAAGTAGTTTTTTAATATCTTACATCCTTCCACATAATGGGAATACATGTACTACTCCTGATACAGAAGTCACATATGACATAGACTGTGTGGAAAAACAGAACAAAAGTACTATTTGAGTTTTATTAAGTGATAAATCTGCCTACATTGCTGTAAATGCTCAAAAGTAGAGTTTTGCTGAGATTCAGGTCTTTGCAAATAGGATGGTGAAAGAACAGCAGATCTTTTTGACTTCAGCTGACCACAGTAAGTAGGTTTTGTACCTGCCCACAAACTTATTCTTAGAATTAGAGAGAAAATGTTTACTGCTTTGTCAGTAAGTTCATTAAAAGCAGTTTGCTGAATGTTACGTTATTCTGATTTGAATGGCTTTCTTCTAAAATAACTGAAGAATGCTACTGAAGTAGCTGGATGGTGCAGTTTAACTGGTATTATTTGAATAGTTTTGTACCCTAAGAATGATATAATAATACTTTTCAGACAATGTTTGCATTAATGTACTTTCTGAAAACCCTGCCATTTTCTTCCTTTCAAAAAGCCAGAAGTGGCTTCCTGTTAGGTGATGATTTTTTTGGTAAAAATCATAATTTGATTTTTGCCAGCGTAATATGGAAGTGATTTACAAAAGATATATTGGAAGTATATCTAAAATAATCTTTGTCTCAATGGAGTTATTTTCCCTTAAATACAGTTGTAGTTTAAACCTGTAGACTCTCCTGCTTTTAAAATTGTCACAAAAGTAGTTTTTATTTAAATGCAGTCTTGTTGCAGTCTGTGTCTGTATCCTCTTTTTGATGAGGATGGTGTAGTGGCTCTTTTTACACCCGTCTTACTGCATGTCATGCTTTTCTGCCAACCAAAAGAAACAGTAATTTATCATGTAATGGTTGTTAATCTCTTAGGATGTGTCTGCTATAGTAGTTGCCAGAAACATGGTATAGTTAAGGTAAAAATTCAGTTCTGAGTCATTGCTTTAATGATTAATAACTAGTTCAATAATTCTGCACTGAGATTGAAACTTTCTGTTTATTATTTTTCTTGTAGCTGAATTATTGAATAGAACTTTATTACCTTTATGGCTAAAATAAGGCTTTTGAGGGAAAGGAACCCACTGTCCTAGGTTCATATTTTTGGACAGTGCTTTGTTAAGCTTCTTAATAAATATTCAAAATCTGTATGTGTCTTCTACTTGCCCTTTGAGTATAATTATCCAGTATTGCTTTTTTCACTGCTCTCAGGAAACAGTGGCATTCTAAATGCAGTAACACATTTTCTGCACATGAATATTGTGGAAGTCTCACCTGTTAGGTAGAGCTCTATAAATCCTAGGCCTGCACCTTTGATCTGTGTCAAAGGAACTTTTTACCTTGCAAGTTTTGTCTTTTCAGTTAAACTAAAAAAGCTGCTTTTCTGTTGAAATAAGTGTATTCATTTAATAGGAACAAAGTAATAACTTTAGATTATATGGTTGCTTTTCTGCAAAGATGTGGCCTTATTAATGAAAGGCAGAAGAACCAGAGGATGGTAATGAATCAAAAAGAGGCTTCCTAGGCCATGTTGTATATGATGTATGGGTAGGAGTGTAACTTGCTTTATTTAGTCTTCATTATGGAATGAGTAGGAATTAAGTTCCACTTGCTGGGCTGTCAGGTAGGAAAAATCGTACTTGAGTGTTGATTAGAACTCAGTAATAGAATTTGGCTTTGCGATTCTGTTTGGTAGCTTTTCTGCAGTAAGGTTCCACTTTAAAATGCTACCACTGCCATGAAATGTTTAAGTGATCTTATTAAACTAGTTAAATCGTCTTTTAAATTACCTGATCCCTCAGAGTTCAAGTTTCTCATGAAGAAGGTCTGTTTCCTCCGTAGCACAAGGATGTTTCAGTGTTTGGATTGTGAAACTGTCAGTGAAGGCTGCATGTTAATGAGAGTATTTTAGAACAGCATGGGTTGAGTAGTAATACTGCTGCTGGCAAGTGATTTCTATCTTTGTCAAAGAAAAGGTTTAAAAATTGTCCTTAATTCAGTAAGAATTATTGAATAGGTACTGAAAATAGAATTGTCTTGTATATCTCCTTCTTGACCACAGCCTTTCTCCTCGATAGGCTGCAGTTACTTGCTTCCAGGATTTTTCTTAAAAGCCTCAGTCTCCTCCCCACACGTTTTCTTGCATGTGTCACTGGGATCTAACTGTGTGTTGTTTGACAAAGATAGATAACAAGTGTATTAATTTCTTAGACATACTGAAATTATGACTGTTTAAGCCTCATACATTACAACATTAAAATTTGAATAGCTGTTACTAAAAGGTGGATAAATTGTTTTCTAGAGATGTACATGCAGTTTGCTTATGGGATGATAAAGGTCCAGCAAAAATCCACCAGGCTCTGAAGGAAGACATCCTTGATTTTATTAAACAGGCACAAGCAGTAAGTTCCTAAGATTCCATAACTTCTATTCATATTGTTAGAAAAATAACCATATAATTCTGACTTTCATTGGATTTAAATGCATTGGTTTTTTGTTTGAAATTTTGCGATTTTTCTGGAGATCACAATTACCCTGCAAACTTCTGTTGACAAAAAGAAGACTTGGCCTTGAGCATTTGCCTTGGTTCATTGTTTTCTTCCAGTGCTTGAATCTGGGGTGGGCAGTGGTTTTTGTGTTATATTAAAAAAAAAACATAACACAGCATTATCTTTGTTTATCTAACAGTACTTATGGAATCTTCTTCCACTTGAAAACTTCTTAAGGCAGAATTTTCCATAAGAAATTCCCGAGGAAGAAAAAAATTGCTTATGTAGCTTTGATGCTGTGCTGACACGTTCATGGATGGCTTTAAAATAAGCCATATGTATGGCCTACCACAAATATCTGTGCTATCGACCCAGCAAGCTTAACTGTCCAGTTTTATAGGCTTCCCTCAAGAAAACTGAATTTGTCAATAGATTCAAAGGAAATTCTTTTGTTTGTAAAACATGTAGCAAAAGATGTTGTCTGTAATTAGGGATTTAAAAGAGGGGGTTGTTGTAATATTTTTAAAAAATATTAAAAAATCACGACAAATGTCTGTAAAGGAAAAAATTAAAGTCTATAAAGTCTTTCTTTAGTGAAGTGATTTACAGCATTAAGGCTTTGCTTAAAGGAAAATAGTTTCTTATAGAGGCATTTGTGTAACCTGGCATATAAATGTTGACTTTTTAAGTTCCACAGCTTACTTGCTTACAGCATGCATAAATGCTATGCTGAACTGAGGCCTTTGATATGGTCTGTGTTGGCTTTTATTTGAGAGGCAGGTTTTTAGGCATTTTGATAGCCATTGTACAGTGTAGCCGTAGTTTCCAGACTTTATTAAAATATACATGTTAACTAGCTGTCTGGGTCTAATGAAAGGCTAGTAGGTGCCATTGAATCAAAACTTTTCACTGCATAGAATATAACATAGTCCTTACAGATTTATGTTAAGGTTTTTATATATGGTTGTGCCAGTACATGCCAAAAGTTTTAATATTTTTGACTTGCAGATGGCTTAGAAGGAGAAAAAAAGAAAAGGTTAATTAGGAGAATTTGAACTTGCTGACTACCTGTTTGCTGCTATCTTTCTTTACCCTTTAGAAATGACCCATGTGCCATGGGTTAATAACTACTTCCGCAAGCTAAATGGCACTTAAATATGCAGACTTTCTTATTCTGATATATCTGTACATTTGAATTTTATATGGAGAGTTATTTTCAGTATAAGCAAAGTCAGCCCATATTTTGTGCATAAATTTGTTTATAAATTACCTCCTCTTCTCCCCCGTCCCTCCAGAGAGTGCTGAGTCATCAAGATGATACAGCTTTACTGAAGGCATATATAGTGGAGTGGCGCAAGTTCTTCACACAGTGTGATATTTTGCCCAAGCCATTTTGTCAATTAGAGATTACTTTAATGGGCAAGCAGGGCAGCAACAAAAAGTCTAATGTAGAAGACAGTATTGTCCGAAAGGTAAGTGATCAGTACTAAAAGCTTTGTTGCACTGTTTGCCTACAGTAAACAGGGGAAGGGACTCTGTAGCTGAAAATGAAACCGCATCACACGTCACATGACGTATCGCTTTGCTTCGGCGTGAGAGTCACAGTAACCCTGCAACTTTTTTTTTTCCTCTCCACGATAGTTTCACTTTGTTTCTCCAATTCGGCTTTGGCTATTAACAGTATTTTTCATGTGATTGAAGCACTTCTCGTTTGGGCTTTGGGTTTGTCTGGACTTTGGTGGAGGTTTTTTGAGGGGTTTGGTTTACTTTGTGTGGGTTTGGGTTTTTTTTTTTAATTATGACTTGAATCCTGGGATGGCAAGTAGTTGTAAATTCATCTACTTTTTGTATATTTGTGAGTAGCAAGTGTATTTGTATACATCAGTGAGTAGTTTTTCTGCTCCTGGTTTATATCCCTAGGCCAAAATGGTAACTGGGACATATCTCTGCATTTTATAAATGACTGATTAAATTGTGTCATTTTAAGTTAAATATGGCTGTTGATATCTCAATTTCCCCTTTTTTTTTCCCAAACTGTCAGTCATATCAATGAAAAGATTAGACATGTAGAATCTTGTAGATATGATCTTTTTACTGGTTCATATTAAACATAAGAAAGTCTAGTGCTTTGAGTATGGAGTGCTCAGTGTTCTGAGTCCCATGAATAGTGGTCCTGGAAATTGCTTTAGTCTTTTATTATAAGGAAAATGAAACATATCAGTTGTAAAGTGTTATGTACTTTAGTTTAACATCTTTCATTATTCCTTTTCATTGCAGAAAGTATATGTAGGGAAATGAAATTTCTTTATCGATCTTTAGCTTGGTATTGAAGGTCATTTTAACTGTTCCCCTATCTCCAGGATGGGAAGAGTGAAATAGTTTGAGTGCCTTACTTTGGGCAAGGTTTTTTTAATTTGCCCTTCTGTTTTGATATCTTGTCCCCTTTACCTCTTGAAGAAAAGGAAGAGAAAACAGCAGCAAAGAGAGGAATCACCATTTCACACTACCTTTTTAGTTTTCATTGTTTGCTGGAGAAAGCATGTGATCTTATTAGGCTCACTAAGATCTGGAAAACTTGAACTCTTAACTCTGCTTTATGCAGAAGGCAGGAAAACTAAGAAATTAAAGAAAAGACAATGTCAAGTGGACAAAGTAGTGAGGAGAATCTGGGAGAAAGAACTGGTTTCTAACAGTTCAGATTTTGGTCAAGACTGAAGCTGCTGGAGTTGTCTCTCATGTGTAGTCCAGTGAGGACCAGCTCATCACTGGGACGTTAAAGCCCACAGTCTCCAACCTATCTCATTATTTCATATTCACTACTGAAGGTCACTTTGTGTTTCTGGCATCATTCTCTGTAGTTTTCTAAAAAGTGCTTTGTGGAAACTTTTCCCATGCTTGAGAAGTTCTTCATACAGTCACCCAAAATGATACATGTGTTTTCCTTCAAATATCTGTGTAAAACTTCCCTATCCATAATGTCTAGAAGCAGTTTGACCATGACAAAGTCATTAATGTGCCTGCCAGGTTGCTTGAGATTATCTCACTGTTTTCTTCTCCATTTTTTACTCACTTCAGCTCTTGTAAACTAGTTCTCTAATTGCACAG
The DNA here is from genome assembly GCF_001604755.1 of Lepidothrix coronata. Classification (NCBI taxonomy): domain Eukaryota; kingdom Metazoa; phylum Chordata; class Aves; order Passeriformes; family Pipridae; genus Lepidothrix; species Lepidothrix coronata. The sequence continues at coordinate 229,912 of NW_016690233.1, read as the reverse complement.
TGCAACATAATGTCTGTATCAATAAAGTTCAAGTAATGAGAAAGGTCATGGAGGACGCATAATTCAATAAAGCTTTGCTTCTAAGAATGTTGCAACATTGTAAACATTCTCTTCCAACACGAATTACTTCAGTTGTAGAAATGGAAATTTAGTGGAAATTGAGAGACAGTTATGGAGAAGTTAAGAATAAACTATGGTAAACTCTCTTGAAAGGATATCCAACTTTTATTAGGTGCTTGCTGTGTTAAAATCTAAAATTTACAAAGCAAGAATGGAATAAGATCATCTAATCTTTACTACTAGCTTCACCATACAGTGATGTCAAGTCATCATAGGTTATTTTTTAGCAATCATAGGTTATTCACAGTCATGAGGTAAAGTTTGAATTCATAAATTTTTATGATTCCAACCTGCTTTCCACTACCAGTGTAGACTGAATATTATTGTGCTTAAATTCCATTATTAGCAGTTACTGTCAAGTTTGTATATAGTGTAAGTTTGAGTTTTTTTCTAAAGCAATGAAATGACCTGAGTTGGATAGAAAAAATTACATTATCTTTAAAGCTTTGGCATAATTTCATTAGGTATTCAGTGACATATAGGTAGAGCCAGATCCAGTGACTTGAGGTTCAAAGCAAATTAAGATTTTTAGCAAACACATAGAATGCTTCAAGTATTTAATACTGAAGAGCTAATAGGGCTTAGGTGGGCACAAGTATGGTGGTCAGGTGTAATGCAATGCATTTGCAGCAGCATCAGTAGCAATCACCAAAAATTAATAAATCACACAATGGAATAAAAAGGGACCCATTGAGTGATGAGGATTTTGACAGGAGCCTGCATAATTAATTTTAAGACTTTACACTGCTTAAATGAGATTTGGAGTTTTTTATAATTTACATATACATCACTTGCATACTGAACTTTCTTGTTAGATAAATGCAATCAAAAACCATCAGTCTTTTTCTTTACATAAGAAAATTAAGAAAAAGCCTGCCAAATAGTGAACTGTATTTGGATATTTGGCTCAGAAGTACCCCCTGATACTGCAACTCTGACACATTGCATTGCTGGAAAAGTTACCTGACTAATTACCATGAAGTGTAGAAATAATAAAGAATTATGGAATTAATATATGCATTAAAGACTGATTTCCCCTAGCTGTCCAGTTACATAAAGTAAGCTTAGAAGGTAAGCTGAATATTCCTTCTATAACAAGTTCAGAGAAAGACGAAATTCTGCTGTAGCTGAACTGCTGTATGAACCTGGAAATTACATTAAAAATTGCTCCATTTGTGTTTCTGATGTCTTGCATGTCTTTTGCACAAACTTAGGTCTGCGTGTACCTTTCTGACAGGATTTCTTTTTTCCTTCCTAATACACAGCTCATGCTAGATACGTGGAATGAATCCATATTTTCCAATATAAAAAATAGGCTTCAGGACAGTGCAATGAAGCTAGTTCATGCGGAAAGACTAGGAGAAGCTTTCGACTCTCAGCTCGTTATTGGAGTTCGAGAATCATATGGTATGTCTTGCACAGGCCAATTTGTTGCCCCTTCATTTTAGTAAATTAATTTTCTTCATACAAAGGTGGCAGTTGTGGTAGGGTTGAAACTATTATCTCAGCATTTGGTATTGATTTTTTTGTTGTTCTTGCTGATACATGATATCAGTTAAATTCTGCATATAATCTTTAGCTTCTAAGTGATTTACCTGTGTATCAGTTACTGCAAAATCCATGTTTACGAAGAGAAAACTTTTCAATGTTTTAGGGTTGCAGATATAACTTGTCTGTACTCCTTTACATGCTGTTTCTGATTCTTCAGACGGTTTGAAGAAGAAATGTTAAACAGGCTGCATTTAAGACTTTCAGTCATTTTGTTGCAGAACAGATCTGTATATCTGAAACCTCTATGACATTTCACCATTGTCTGCTGTTTTGCAGCCTGTTGTATGAAACTTTTGGCTTCTCTTGGATGGCTTTATGGATGTCCAATCCTAAACTTTTTAAAGCATATCCTATTTAGTGACTATTTATTTCCAACTAACGCAAAGCACTCCAGTAAGCTCACTGTCTCCATTCTTGTAAAACAGGAAAAAAATAAAATGAAGACATTGTTATTGTAATAGCAGTGTCTAAGAGAAGCTTTTTGTTTAGTCAGGTGGAGAACTTTTCACTTTATTAGACATTATACTGATCTTTTTTTTTCTTCTTCCTTAAAATTTTCTATTTATATGTGTATTTATGATTACTGTGTTTGAATGTCTGAAGTGCTGGAGCTAAGCATGCAGTTTTTTCTAGTTCTCTATAGTTGATTAGATTGTTTTTTGGAGCAAAGACTGAACAAATTTGGTGTTCTTTTGTGATCAGAGTGCATTTATCAGATATTTTTGAAATTGTTCAATGCAACCTTTTGATACAAGACTCACTCTCTCATTGAGATTTGCTTAATATTAGACACATAAGTTTCCTAGACTTGAGAGTAAGTTTGGACTTTCTCTTTGCAGTTAATCTTTGTTCTAATCCTGAAGATAAACTTCAGATATATCGGGATAACTTTGAAAAGGCATATTTGGATTCAACAGAGAGATTTTATAGAACACAGGCTCCTTCTTATTTACAACAAAATGGTGTACAGAATTATATGAAATATGTAAGTAAAAATTCTGTTGGAATTTTGTTCTGAAAGTGTTAGTGCTTAAAATGATTGCTGTTATACTTTTGCACAGGCAGATGCTAAACTAAAAGAAGAGGAGAAAAGAGCACTACGATATTTAGAAACAAGACGTGAATGTAACTCTGTAGAAGCAGTGAGTATAATATGTAGAAAAATTACATATTTATACAGTAGTATTATATTGCAGTTTTTATTTTTCTGTTACAGTATTATTTGGTAGCACTAAATTGAAACAATTTGGTTTATGGTTTTTAATTTACATGGGTTTTATGGTAATTAATTTGCAACAAGATGTATTACTTTCCAGTGGTAATCTACAATTTCTGCAGGTGTTTTAATAGTACATGTAGAACAAAAGTTCACACTGAAGGGCAGGTTTTTATTCAGATTGGGTTTTGTTCTTTTATTTTGAGTCGGGTATGGTTGGTTTTTTTCCTGTGTTTGAAAATAAGCTGACCAATCTGTTTGGCAAAGGGTTTCTCAGTGCTTATTTAGAATACCTGAAAGAGTTATTGTTCATTGCAAACAAAAGGAGCTATAGAAATTTCATTAAAACTGTAATAGATTTCCTCTTAGGCTGAAATATGGCCATTTAATATAAAGGTCGTTTTTCTTTTTTTCCTTCCCCTTCTTCCCTCTTGAGCAGTATTTTACACGGCTCAGATTCTGGAGGAAGATTTAACTGTAATGAATAGTTCATGATTGTCTGTGTTGAAATTAGTTCAGGAAACAGGTTATTTTAAATAAATACCTTTTAAATCTGATTTTTTTTTTTGCAGTGGATCAAAATGTGCTTTATGCCTTTTGTTAAGCTGTGAATCATTCATTCTGCACAGCTATAAATTGTAACCCATATAAAGAGACTGACAAAAGAGAGATGGTCCTGACATGTATATACAGTTTCTGTTCTAGATCTAGTGCCTTATTCAAGCCATCCAGCCTGGTCCAAATAGGGTATGCTGGAATGAGAACTATTCTTAGCTCTTGGATGTATACTTGGAAATGAAGTAGGGTAGTTAGTGTTCCAAAAGTGATGGCTCCCTTGAGAGGAAAGAGTTGACAGAAATACTAAGCTTATTAATGGTTTGGAGGAGACTTTACCACATTTATGAACCTAAGCATTTTGAGGAAGTATGGTTCCTGTATAGATTGTATTCAAACTACACATACTTTTCATGAATCAGTCAATGAATTCGTTATTTTATAGTTGTTGAGAACAGGCTGGATCCTGTGTCATGGCAAACTTGAGACACGTCAGACTTTGGCGTTGAGATGGCTACATGAGCTAATTCTGTGTTTAATGTATTTCAGCTAATGGAGTGCTGCGTCAATGCCCTGGTGACATCTTTTAAAGAGACTATTTTAGCTGAATGCCAAGGCATGATCAAACGAAATGAAACAGAAAGTAAGTGAAGCTTCAAGAACAGTGCAGGATGAACCCAGCATCTACTGCATAAAAATAGATTCGTGTGTAGATATATCAAATTACGGTTTTTAATAGATGGTGGCAGTCTTTCATAGAAAAGTACTACTGCTCATGAACAATTTTATCCCACAAAAAACTACCGTCATTGGCTCGTATTTTTTTTCTATCACTTTTAAAATCTGTATGTACAATAACCTAATTTGAATGAGTGGATAGCTCTCATCTTACTTGAAAAACAAAAAGAATATTTTGTGTTCTATTTTCTTTATTTTTTCCTACATTTACTTTCATCATGTTGAGCAGCTCTGGTAAATGCTACGAATGTCTTTACCTTCTATTTGAATACTTCAGATACAAACACTTCCCCTTCATTTCTACCCCTCTGCCTGTTTACGCCTGGAAAAAAAATGAAGCATCTCTTTACAAAGCTCTTTTTCTGAAAGGCAGGGAGAAATTTTTCTTCTTCTGATATTGGTGCTGGACCATAGGTCAAATGAACCAAATCTCTGCAAGCTGTTCATGTGGTTTTATAGCCAGTGTCAGTGTGAGTATTGAAAGTTAGCTCTGCATGCCTTTTTAAAGTTTTCAGAAGTTTTTTTTTTAACTCTGCTGCCAGAAATTGAGAGGCTAGTGTGATTCAGAAGTCTTGTGTTGATCCTGTATGATAAAACAAACTAGATATGTCATTAAAATGTCATAATTCAAGTAGGAAAATTGAAAAAAAATAAAAGCTGAACTCACAGGTTAATTTTTCTTTGAAGTCTGGGTATCCTGCAGCCAGGGAATATTTACTGTCTTATGAAGTTTTAATGTCTACAGAAATGTGAAAACTGTTTTATGACTTAGAATACTGTAGAAAATACTTCTAAAGCTAACATTTCAGAAAAAATTCGACCTCAAAACTATGTCATACTGATCTGTTCATCTAGCAGCATGATTTCTGGCAGTAGTCCAGAGCTAAATGTAGAAAGGCACAAAACTTCTTACGAGTATATGTTACAGCCTTTGGGAGAATACAGGAGGCTTATGTAAATGCAGGATTCAGAAGGGCTCATCTATAGCAGCCAAAGCATCTTTCTAAAGAAACCTGTTGAAATATTCACGCAGGGCTGTGTCTGCCCTGTGTACAGTGCTTGGTTGCAAAGTACTTCCACTTGGTACATAAGAACTATGTGAAATGTTTTAATGAAGGACACAGGTGCAGATGACTAAAACGTAATTAAAGACTGGAGCTATACATAGTAATATATACATCTGATAGTGCCCTCTGCTGTACTTTGCTTATGCATGTGACTTTCTGATATGTGCCCCAAAGAATTTAGTCATGTTTTTGTTATTAAACAGCAGTGACAAAGAGAGGACTCTTTTGCTGAGTTTTTTTGGCTATGAGCTGGGCACTACTGTAAGACACTCTTTTTATATGAAGTACTTAATATTTACATGCTGTATGAAGGAAGGAAGGAATAATGTTTCCCAACTAAAAACTGTCAAATATGACATAGCTTGCAGACTTCAGAATTGACTTAGTGTACTTTTGTTTGCTTATGGTAGTGGGGAGGCTAGGCCTAAGTTGTATTCTTGAAGTACAACAGAAATAAAAAGTACACTTGGCTTTTATAAATTAAGAATGAAAACAGACTAAGTGCCTCACCAACTGCAATGGATTTCTTTACTGTTCATTGTCATAATGTATTCTGAGAGAAATTCCAGTGAAAGACTCCTTTTGGTTTTGTTACTTTCAAATCTGTCTTTGAAGAATCTGAGATTTTTTGGGTTCCTGCAGTTTTAGGGACACACCTGGAGTCTTCCTTTGCCACTGATTCTTAGGACAATTTTTTTCTTGAATTATTCATGCCACCACTAGTTTACAGGAACAGATGTAGAACCCTTTAATATATACTTTATTTCTCTTTTTTCTGCCATCTCTTCCTCCCTCTTACCCTTTCTAAAAGTACAGCTTAAAAGATCCAGTAAAAGTTGAGTGAGCTTTTTGGACTTTATGTAAAACAGTGCTGCCATCACTTACAGTACATCTAAATTGCACTGAGAACGCCTCTGACTCAATTTCTTTTTCTGGTTCCTGAAATCCTGTCGTTCAGTCCATTGTGAGTTGTTTCTAGTACCATTGCCAGTTCTTATTGAAAGCTGGTTTTAATTCCCATTCTTTAATTTGCATTGTTACATTCTAAAAGGATTTTTTTCCTTCTATGTGCTTTGCTTTTCTATTTGCTCCTGCAGCAGCTGTTGAGATACAGAAGTTGGTAACATATTTCATTCGAAGTGGTGACAAGATCTTGATGTTTGTTGCTGACAGAAGTATTGCTGAGGAGACTTTTCCCCTTTCACAGTAGACACAACATTGGGAAACTAAGTGAATCTATAATTTTTTTCTGTCAAAAAAAGGATCAGAGTCCATGACTGATATGTTCTACTTCATCAAGCAGAATCCTTTGCTGCGTTGAGTTCAAATCTCTGTGGTCTCTCTACAACAATCTGGTGACCTTAATCTCCCAGTGTTCTTTGTGGACAGCTTTGTCAAGATGATTATTGATGTTTCAGTACCTTTTTTTTTTTTTTTTAAGCAGTGTTGAAATATCTTCACAAAAAGTAGACAAAGCATATCATTTTTTGAAGTTTTTGAACTGGTAACTTTCAGAAAAACTAAATAAACTCTTTGCGAAAAAGAGTTCACTGTTTGCCTTAGTTTTGCTTACTTCATAATTTTACATGCTTTTCATTAAACAAAACACATTGTAGGTAGTATTGGAAGATACACAGAGACAGCTCTGGCTTTAATTTAAAAATAAAAAATGTCTTGAATCCATACAATTTTGTGCGTAAAGTCCTGTAGGCTTCTAACTGAGAGAGACCCGTTTTTGCCAGGGATTATGAGGCAGGCAGAATCTGGATTTAATTCAAATTGCCGCTGATTTTAGGGGATTTTATTCAAGCTTGTGATACTGTATGCATGAGCAAGTATTACATTGCAATAAATATCTGTCTTTGCCTTCAGAAGAATCTCCTTATGGAACCAGAGTTAGAACAGTACTCAAAACACGTTTCTTTTTAAGGAGTGAATTGGATTATCTGTGCTTTACATATTTAGTGTTCCACTTGATACATTTCTAGCAGAAATGCAGTATATTTGGATTTTATACAGGATTTTGACTGCTAGCTTCATCAGTATTCGTATCTTTCAGAGTTGCATTTAATGTTTTCACTGATGGATAAAGTTCCGAATGGCATAGAACCTATGCTAAAGGATTTGGAAGAACATATTGTTAGTGCTGGACTGGCAGACATGGTAGCAGCTGCTGAAACTATTACTACTGTAAGTGTATTGGTTTGTAATAAAAGAACACTGAAAAAACAACTTTGCAGAATTTAAATATTCTCTATTCGTGGGACAAGCTTGTGAATGGAAATAGTTCTTGAAGATTTTATCTTTAAACTTCAAATTTTGATCCACTGGAAGTTTTAAATGTCTTCAGGATACCTTTATATTCTTAACATTTTCAGTTGTATCTTTAAAAAGTGAACTGAATTTGCAGTAAAGAAAAGGTTATAAAGTACATGGGATGCTTATATGATAGGATTGTGTTAGCTTCTGAATTAAAAAGGCCTAAACAATTTTTCCAAAATTCTAACTTCGTGATGAAATTTGAAATTTGCTTTCAATCTACAAGTGGTTGTTCAGTGTGGGAATTATAAGGTTTTTTTCCCCACCTTTCTTTTTCAGCTTTGTATCATCAGGGTCTAGGAGGCCTGAGTGTCTGCAGCAATTAGGATGTGTCTTTTATTTCTTCTTGAAAACTTCTTTTTATTTTAAAAGTTATTCCACATTATTTGAAAGTTATATATATTTTTGTATATATAACTTTCAAATACTATCCTGAAAGTCTGTGTGTAGACTTACGTGCTGTAGAGATCTTCAGTACAGAGAATAAAGATAAAATACAGTCATAGTATGCAGGCTTTTGAGGATACAACATTTTTACAGATTAGGGAATTAGATGTAAGCTCACACTGAATTCTGTGGAGCCTTGGTCTTTTATTTGATTTTTGCCTCTTTAGGATTCTGAGAAATACGTAGAGCAATTGCTCACGCTATTTAATCGGTTTAGTAAGTTGGTTAAAGAAGCTTTTCAAGATGATCCAAGATTTCTTACTGCAAGAGATAAGGTATGTGTTTCTGCTGACCTTTTGTTTTCAGTATGAGAATTGTTGTAATTCATATTACGATGTCTTAAAAATCCTTGTACCCAGTCACTGTTAAATCTAGATGCTGCTTTTACTCTAATAAATATACAGACTAAAACACTGATGAAACTTTCTACCAGCTGATAAGCTTTTAATTTCTGTTGTAGTCCTGCATAAATTGGCATGCGTTCAGCTTTGTAATGTAGAGCACATTAGAAGATGATCTTTGTGATGAGAACCTTAATGTCTGATTCAGCAATAATTCGTGTTTAGAATTTACTGCATATTTGTCTCATGACTTCAGACATGCAACCTGCTCCATGTAATCCCTTCCTAAGTTGTTTTTTTAAAGTAAAGTAGTATGCTAATGGAAAAGAGGAAAATGTAAAACATCTGTTAATGGAAAATTGAGTCATAGAATTGGAATTCTCAAATAGAAAATCAAATCTGCAAGCTTTGAGCTAATTAAAAAAATCAAATTAATTTCATGTTACAGTAGTATAAAGAGAGATAAAATCTTTGCAATTCGTGTCAGAAAGAAATTGAGTGAAGCACGAATAATCTGTAATTATTTTTCAGGCATACAAAGCAGTTGTGAATGATGCTACAATATTTAAACTTGAATTGCCATTGAAGCAAAAGGGGTAAGCCAAATAAACTCTATGTGAATCAAGGTCTTTAAAATATCTCTTCAAAAGGTAACACTGTGTTTAAAAGGGCTTTGTGTTCTTTGCATTATGGAATTTCAGATTGCTAACTGACCTCTAGTAATACCCTCTTCACATGGATCAGTGAATAGCAGCAGCCTGTTTAAACTCAAATTTGTTTGGAATAATTGGGGATCTATTCTTTTATACTAATGAGTCAGTCTTAGCTGAAGTTAATAATACCTTCCTGGGCTCTTAATTCCAGAAACCTGTATAGCTCTGCTGCAGCTTCAGGAAAGGTCCTGAGTTAAAATGAGGCAGTAATCTTTATGGCTGATTAAGGTATAACCATCCACAAGTTGTTTTCCACCTCCTCTTGTGCCAGCTGTGAGTGTGACCTGTCCGGCTGTTACATTTTTGTTTCAGTGCAGGATTAACCAGGTTAGTTTAAACACCTTCCAGTAGATTAGGCAGACCTGCGTGACTCAAGAAGAAGGACCATGCTTACAGTGACCACTCTGCTAACTCAGCCAAGAGAAGGTAGCAGTCAGTTAATTGATTGTTAACATTTACCATGTGATGTGCCACTTGAGTAGGATTTTGTATATATTAGGTTGTTGGGATTGCTTATATGTAGTTAGCACTCTGATATACTATGGAAACAAAGCTTATGTAACTGGGATGCCAGCTTCCCTTTCCAGTTACTACTTTTCACGGCTGTCAGTATCTTGAAGACTCCTATTCAGAAATACCTTGGAACACATGGATTAAATAAAGGTTCTGTCTTGTAATAACCAAAAGACTAGTGATCTGCTTGTACTTCAGCTGGTCTTTAGGAAGGCAGAAGACACTAGCCTGCAAGCTGGTTCATTAATTAACAAAAAAAGGACAAGTTGTCTGAAAGTGTTAGTCTGTCTGTACTAATTGATGAGAGGTTGAGATTCCTGAGCTTGTTTGGGGCCCTTGAGAGTAGCAATCAAGTTGGTGCCGTCTGACTCTAGGAATAGGGATTGGTCCTTGGCACTTGGTTTTACTCACCAGTCTGAAGACAGGTTCAGAATATGACCTTGTGCGTGCATGAATTTTTAAGAACCACAGTCTGTCTTCTGTAGCATCTTCTGGTTTAACTTTAGTCTGCTTTTAATCTCTAAGCTGTTAGTCTACCCTTTATACCTGTCTTGAAATAATTTTATCCTGTTACTTTGTGATAGATGTGTTGAGTTTTGCAGTCTGTGAAGTTTGGTGCAGGGGGCTGTTCTTGAAATTTCATTACAGCACACTGACAAGATGAGTGAAACATTTCACTGCAACATTTTTAAATCCTTCACTGGAATACTTTTTGCCATGCAATATTTATTTGTTTCAAACTGTAGTTTCAACTTCATCCTTCATTGTGAGACTTCTAAAATTATAAGCAGTTAAAATGATCAAGCTGTAGAAACTCTCTGAAGTGTTTGGTAGTTTTTATTCTTTCAAGAAGAAAAGGGTGTTATCCCTCATTTTTCATTAGTTTACTGAGGATATGAATTCACCACCAGGATCCTTGCCAAGGGCATCAGGAAAGAGTGGTCTGTCTTGTTAAGTGTGACTTCTCCAGAATAGCAGGATTCTGTATGGTTTGAAGATGTGTTGTTCTTCTTTTATCTAGTGTTGGATTGAAAACACAGCCCGAATCCAAATGCCCTGAGCTTCTTGCTAATTACTGTGACATGTTGCTAAGAAAAACACCACTAAGCAAAAAACTAACCTCTGAAGAAATTGAAGCAAAGCTTAAGGAAGTGGTATGTTTTTGCCTTCTACTTCTCAATTATTCTGAATAATGAATTTGTTTGTTCCATTTCCTTATGTGGGTCAAGGCTTTGATCTTCAAAAACAGTTATGCAAGGTGTAATAGTAGGGAAAAGAGTTTATTATGTTAATGAAGTGTGTGTAAGTGTGTATGTGTGTTTAAATCTTGTAAATCATTCAGCGTCTCATATCTCCTGTGTCAGTTCACAGAATTGGTATGCTAAATGCCTGTATGAGATTGTAATGTATTACAGTAACTAATGTTAGTCTAGAAAATAATACAGGAGATTTTTACATATCAGTGCTGATGTCTTTTTTGATGTAAGAGAATTTCTTGATGTTTAAATGAAGAAATTGGAGGTGCGATATTATGACAGATTCATAGCTGATGCCTGTGATAGTATTAACACCGTTACCCTTAAGGCAATGTCACATAGCCTTTTTCTACTTCACAGTGCTATTAGATCAGCATTCAAAGACTTGTCTGATTGACAACGCAAATAAATATATTAAACTCTTATTTTTAACAGCTTTTGGTACTTAAATATGTACAGAATAAAGATGTTTTCATGCGATATCACAAAGCTCACTTAACAAGACGTCTGATATTGGATATATCAGCTGATAGTGAAATTGAGGAGAATATGGTGGAATGGCTCAGAGTAAGTAGCATGACACCTTTCTTTGGTTGTGCCTCATGCTTGTGGTTAATTAATATTCCCACTCTTGAACTTAAATACCCTTCTTGCTTAGATGAGGTTTATCTTAAATTGCAGGCCACTCAGGGCATCTTATATTTCCCTTTCCTCGCAAAGCTTTGTGAAATTAAAACAGTTTAGCTCTTTTCTAAGGGCTAATAGTGGTAGTGATAGATTTTAAAATATTTCACATATGATTATCTGAAAGCTTCATAGATTCTGTATGCAAATGAGCAAAATGCAGTGTACTTGTTTTGGTATGTAAATAATTTGAGATGCATTCTAATTATGAAATTTTATGTACATTAGACTATTATTTGCATGCCTTAAACATTCCATCAAATCTCAGAATTCATTGATTCCTTAATGCATGCATATGTTCTTCAGCACTTGGATTTCTTTAAAAGAATCATCATATGCCCTTAAGGGGTAACTGCTTATGATCCATGCAAAAAACCACTTTCTATTGCATTGCACATTAACAGTTACTGTAAAGTGATGGTACCTGTGTACTTCTATGCTCTCAATTTTTTCAAGCTTACTATTTTAAAATTAAAGTTTTTTGTTCATAGTTGTCTGTGTCATTGGTTAGTGTTTTCTTTGTTTATACAGGAAGTGGGAATGCCAGCAGACTATGTAAACAAGCTGGCCAGAATGTTCCAGGATATCAAAGTGTCTGAAGACTTGAACCAGGCCTTCAAAGAAATGCACAAAAATAATAAACTTGCTTTACCAGGTACTGTTTTCAAATTATTTGCTCTTCTTCATTTCTCATAGTGAAAGAATAGGTCTGTTAAATCTTGTTAAAAATTGTATCAACTGCAGGTTGAATATAGTCTTCGTGGTGTTGTTACCCCTAGATTGGAAGTGTCTGTAGACCCTGCTTTCTCTTGCAGTTGATACAGCTGGAGCTGTATCATTCTGTGAGTTGTTGTGAAGTTTCATTGTGAGCAGTCTTGTAGATACAGACTCCCTCCTCTTTTAGATAAATTGTAAGCAGGGGCTTGAATCAGCATCAACCAGGTGAATGCCTGAACTACCCCCTTCTTTTATGCCCTCATCACTCTTCATGAGTGCATCATGCTGTGCTCCTCCTTTATCTGCCAGCAGGAGAGCTGGACCATGCTATGAAGATTTAAATCACATTTCTGAGATTAAGTTTCACTGATAAGAGAGGCTGAGGAAAATCCAGTATTGGACCTGTCACTGCTGAAAACCTTTGAGTAGTTCCTACAAGCATCAGCTATAAAGCTGTATCAGGGCTTAAGGAGCTCAGCAGAAGCAAGCCAAAAAAACAGATTTCAATCAGCATTGTTGGCAGAAAGCCAGTGATGCTTAAATAGAGCACCTTGATGTTTAAGTAGGTAGACACCCCGCGACTTTCTGAAAATTCAGTCCTCCATAATTGTACGCAGAGTAGAAAAAAAAAATAAACATTTTGTTTTGTCTATCAGTCATACCTGGAGATTCATATAATCCAATATCATCTTACAGCTGACTCTGTGAATATTAAAATTTTAAATGCTGGTGCCTGGTCTCGAAGTTCTGAAAAAGTGTTTGTCTCACTGCCCACGGAATTAGAAGATCTCATCCCAGAAGTCGAAGAATTTTATAAAAAGAATCACAGTGGTAGGAAACTCCATTGGCACCACCTCATGTCCAATGGAATTGTAAGTGTATAGTTTTCAGTGTGTCAGTCTCAGTGACTGCACTCTCTTTGTATTTATAATAGGAATCAAGCTTGTGATCCAGAAGGGCTTATGAGTAAAATTTTCATCCTCTTCACAGATAACATTTAAGAATGAGGTTGGCCAGTATGACTTGGAGGTAACAACATTTCAGCTAGCTGTGCTGTTTGCATGGAACCAAAGACCCAGAGAGAAGATCAGCTTTGAAAATCTGAAACTGGCGACTGAACTCCCTGATGCAGAACTTAGGAGGACTTTATGGGTATATCCCTTTCTCTTGAAACAGATTGCTTCTTGATTTTTGTACTCTGAAATACTGGATTAGTATTTTGAAAGCACTGTCAGATAACACATTGAAACTGAAACATGAACACCTTTCTTGCTAATTAATCAGTTGTAATGTTGGCTCCTTGCACTACTGCTGAGCACACACAGCCTTTACGTTAACATGTTCTCTCTACCCAGTATTTACCTAACAAGCTCTTGGGAACTGCAAGATTTTTCTGACCATATGCTGCCTAAAGCACAGAGTTATGATTGTGGTTTGTGGAGTGGGACTGGTCTAATTCTAGGAAATTAGTGGCACCTGATAAATATGTTGCTTAAAAATAACTTCAGTGTTTGCTTTATCAGATTTCTAACTATTTAGCTCACAAATAAAGAGAGAAATAACATAAATCAGACTTAACACCGCTTCTGTAGCCGTGAGTTTGTATATTTTACTACTTTGTGTGATATTTTGCTTATGCTAACACATTTCAGAAGGAGATTTGGTAAACTGTGTCCCCTCTCTGGTTTTATTGGTATCTTCATGTTGACCTCTAGCAGCTCCAAGCAGTGCTGTGTGGTTCCCTCACTAGAGTCTGCACACCAGTGAATTATGTTCTTAGAAAGTAATTGTTTCCATTTAGAAAGTCTGGTGTTTTATTTTCATTCTTTCCCCCCCTCCCCTTTTCTCTGTAGTCTCTTGTAGCATTTCCAAAGCTGAAACGTCAGGTTTTATTATATGAACCTCAAGTCAATTCACCCAAAGACTTTACAGAAGGAACCCTCTTCTCGGTGAACCAGGAGTTCAGTTTAATGTAAGATGATGTTTGAAAAGTAAAATAACAATGTACTATTTTATAACTAAAGGAATTCACTTTAACTTTACATTTGTTCTTGAAATTTTTCAAAATTAAGCTAGACACATGCTTTGCTGCCCTATCCTCACTTAGTTTTGGCTATAGTCATGCTTCAAGTAGGTGGCTGGACTAGATGACCTGCAGCAATCCCTTCAGACAAAATGTAATTTCTGTGAAATTCAATTTCTTAATCACCTAGGGATGAGGTGCAAAATTGGAGGCTTTGCTATGTTCCTGTTACCAATGAGCCTATGAAATTTCATGGAAGGACAGCCTGTAATCAGAGCACTAGTGCTGTATTGATTATTACACATGCACAGAATTTCAAAAGCAGAGTGATAAGTTTAAAAAGGAAGTGAAACTGCTTAATAATATGGCGTGCTGTCAAAAGCTAGGATTTTTTGTGTGGCTCTCACCAGAGTATCTTTATTTCTGTGAGAATCATGGTGCTCTTTTCCTGTTGCTTTGAAATCCTTCAGAGAGCAAGATAATATTAAGAGAGAATATCTAAATGGTATATACTGTGTTCAGCATGTTTTGGGTTTCTGCCTGCCTCTATTATCATGACTATGATGAGAAGTGGCTCCTTGGTAGTAACCTCAGATTTTGTGCCTCCTACTCAATAGCAACTGGACATCTGGATCTGTGGAGAAAGAGACAGGTGACAAATCTGCTTCCCCAGGACTTAGTTTCTTGCCCGGGGCCAATATTTATTCCTGTCCTCAGGATTCTGAGCTTTGGGAAATGATGAGAGGACATGACAGAAGAGACAGGCTGTACAGAAAATTCATGGGTAATCACTGAAGAACGCCATCAGCTTTCTTTGTTACAATAGCTGGATTTTGTCCTTCTTTTCAGCTAGACAGACAATTTTAATGGAATATTAGCTAGTCCAATTTCCTGAATTTTGCTGTAAAAACTTCCTCCAAACAACCCTACTTTTATATAATTAAATTGAAAAATACTTCTCTGAAATTTTATTCTTTAAAGTGATACTGGTAGCTTTTCAACTTTGGACATTAGCAGTTTCAACTGATGGATTTATTTGTAATGCTTACTAGCACTGTTTAGGTTTTATTGTGCAGAGATGTTGGCACTGAGTTTTGATTTGTCAGCCAGCTGTCTCACTGCTGCAATGCTAATAGCCCATAAATGTCTGATATGTGATGTTATTCCTTGCAGCTGTAATTTAAGTTTAACGGGAATTCCGTAATTGAAAGTGGTTTTTTGTTTTGCTTACTTTCATGCAATGCAACTTTTTCAGAAAAAACGCTAAAGTTCAGAAAAGGGGCAAGATAAATTTGATTGGTCGATTGCAACTTACTACAGAGAGAATGCGGGAAGAGGAAAATGAAGGAATAGTCCAGCTAAGAATATTACGAACCCAGGCAAGTAAACCACCAGAAGAATATAAAATTACCCTATTTCTTTTGTTGTATTATTATTACATGCTGCCCACAGTTGGATGTTGATATATGAAATGAGTGCTTTTGAATCCCATTGGAAATTACTTTTGCTGTTTGATTTAGATCCTTTGTAAATACCTGATTTTGCACTTGTAGTTATCAGCCTCCTTTTCTGAAATACCACGTCATCATCATCTTTAAAGAGGGCAAAGCAGATATTAAGCAAGTGTTGAAGGCATAACAGTGTTGTGGTGGATGACAGCAGCAGATTGGTACAGTTGACTTACACTAACCACCACCATGAACACACAGTATTCTTGATCTTGAGATCTGTTTGGTCTGTATGAAGGAGGAAAATCTTGGAGATGGGATCACACTGCAGTAACAGAACATGACTCTTCAAGAGGCCTTCTCCTTAGAGGGAAAGTTTAAAAGTGCATCTTAGCTGTACAAACTGCAGCTTCCTGCTTTGTGGTTGATTGTCCTTCAGTCAGCTACTCATGTCAAATCTTTTGAGCTGATGGTTCTAAAAAAACCTGATTTTTTTCTGGCATCAGAGATCATTACCTACTATGGGGTTTCAAAATCCCATTTTACATTCAAGTTTCAGGTTTGCTCTATCAGTCAGAGTAGATTCCAGGCCATGCACATTGTGAATTGTATCACCTGACGTAACATATGATGTGACCATACTTGAAGCAAAAAGATTAATGCCCAGTTGTGTTTATGAAATAAGAACTCCTTGGGAGTTCCAATTTTACATTCAGCTTGCATTTCATGAGGTGTTCACAAGGTATATCATAAATCACCTAGGAAATGGTGGCTCCTCCTCAGAGAATGAACGAACGTTTGGTTTTAGTAATTCACGCTCTAGGTATAGGATTTAACTGCTCCTTTGACTGGAATTGTCTTGTATCTCTTGCATCTTGCCAGTGCTTCATTCTTTTCCTTTATGAACTTCTTTGTAAAAGCAATTCGATACCTACATAGGCTAAGAAATGCAGCATCTATCTGATTTTTAAGGAAAAATACAGATTTCCTTGCTGTCTTGCCATACCAGGAGCTCCCTAATAATGCTGTGTTCATTTTGTCACTTCACTCAGGCATTTAAAAGTGTTTTTTTTTTTCCTTCTTGTACCCCACCAGGAGGCTATCATCCAAATAATGAAAATGCGGAAGAAAATTACTCATGCCCAGCTTCAGACTGAACTGGTAGAAATACTGAAAAATATGTTCTTGCCACAAAAGAAAATGATAAAAGAGCAAATTGAATGGCTTATAGAGCACAAATATATCAGAAGAGATGAGTCAGATATCAACACCTTCATATATATGGCATAATTTGAGGACTCTGAAGGATGCTGAGAACATAAATGGAAGGGTGCTTGGACAGACAGCTGCAACAGTTTGTGCTGCAGAAGGACTTGTTTTGACTTTTGTTACGTATTAAAATCCCTGCCTTACCTTAACTGAGGACTATATTTTGCCAATCTCATTCAGCTAGCATGATGGCATTCCCTTCATGTTGCACACTTCTAACAGCATGCTGTTTTGTGGGAAATTTGCATTCATGAAGAGCCCATTGTGAACTTTTTAAAGTAGATTTGATTTACACCCACCAGGAAGAATACAGGTTTGGGTTTTTAGATGACCAGTACTTGCACAAGGAAAAAATATTCAAATATTCATGCACTGAGGAACTGCTATTAGTTTTGTTTTGGGTTTGTTTTTTTGTTTTGTTTGGTTTTGGTTTTCTGGGGTTTTTTTAAATGCAAGTAGGACTAGAAGTAGCACTTTCACTTTTGTGTTTTGGATCAACAGAGTAATGTACTGTCCACCTTTGATCCTTTTTATGTAATAACATTTGAGACACACAAACACATGCATCACAACTGGTATGTATTTGTTACAGTTAAAACCTGTTGGCTAGAGCAGTGCTTCAATCTAGTAACTGGATTTTAATAATTGACACATTAAGTGACACAAAAGTAATTCCAAGTCATGGGTGATATTTTTCGCTAAGCAAGAGATCATTGTTTTTAAGTTGTTTCCTGTAAACGAGTGGATATGTGTTATTTGTTACCTTA
Organism: Lepidothrix coronata; assembly: GCF_001604755.1. Classification (NCBI taxonomy): domain Eukaryota; kingdom Metazoa; phylum Chordata; class Aves; order Passeriformes; family Pipridae; genus Lepidothrix; species Lepidothrix coronata. The sequence continues at coordinate 212,168 of NW_016690233.1, read as the reverse complement.
TTTGGACAGATGATTTGCTACAATCCTTTTTGAGAAGGTAGAGGTTTCTTGAATGATACTTCACTCTAAAAGCAGTTTTCATGGGAGGGTCTGCTATACTGAACAGAAATACTGAGTGTATTTCCTTGTACATTTAATATTTGTACTCCAAATATTTAGGTATGACTACATATATCTGGATGCATTAAAGAGTAATTGATGCACAACTCCCCCAGAAAGAGAATAACACTTGAAGATCCCTGTACTGTTTCCTCAGTGGTAACTTTTATATACATGCAAGGTTAATCCAATTGGACTAGTCAACATCTTTATACAAAAAAAACGCTCTGCTTTATATTTTGTAACTGGTAGGGTAGGAAATATAATTCTGATGAAAATGGTGAAAAGCTAAGGAAAAATACCTTCTTTAGTGTATGCAGAGAGAGTGCCAAATACACATCAGGAATTTCAACTTCCTAATGTTACCTCTTCTATTTTCAATTGTCTGAAGTAGTCGTTTGGCACTGCCTGCCTCTCTGCTATTCTGAAATGTCCCAGCATGTACTGGACTGATACCATGAATCACAGGAGCAGAGTGCCTGTCTTAAGACAAAAGGTAAGTTGCGCTTTACTCAGTTCTGTATGAATATTTCTTGTATAAATCGCAAATGTGCGAATATTTTTTTTTTAATTAACCAGTTAATTGAACTACAACATCTAAAGGCCTCATCTTCTTTGATGATGAAAGGGGGAAGAGGATACAATTAACTTTAGTCAAAAAAGAAAGCCTTCCAGTAAGTAAGAGGAGTTCTACTTTCACATGGTTGCAGTAAAGTATGCAGTAAGAGTGGTTTAAAAGCAAACTCTCCAAGAATGGCTGTTTGCACCCTTAAACAAGCTGCGTGCTCTATTACTAATGTAAATGCCAGTGTGACTGACTGAGAACAGTGTGTACTTGGACATCTGTTTGAGTAAGAAATTTTTGGTAGCGAGGGTTTCATGACCAAGAGACGGAGAGAAATCAAGGCCTGGCCAATTACAATTGATTGAAATCCTACAGCTTGTGTTACATGCTTTTATTGATACTCAAAAGTAGATGCTGTTTAAAAATATTGCATCTTTCATGTTGGCCCTGTGGTGTTGCAATTCAGAATCAAAAGCAAGTGGTGCTCTGAGTAGTTAACCAATGAAATTATTTGAACATTAGAAAACAAAATTCTAATAAAAAACTTTGTGCTGCAAGACTTTCAGTCTTTGTAACTTAAAAGTAATAAATGCTTACTTGGGATAATTGGGGAAAACATGACAGTCTGAGCACACTTCTCAATGAGAAAAATTTCCACCCTTAACCAGAGAAGAACAGGTGTGAAATTGTCACACAGAAAGAGCTGCAAAGGGGATAATGCTGATTTTGAAGCCATCGGTTTAGATTTGAGAGAGGAGTATAAGAGACTGCATTTCAGGTGCAACTGTTTAGGAAGCTGGAGTGTATGCAGAAAGCAACAGGTTGCTGAAAGCTAAGGAGCTACACGTTCCCTCAACTAATATATACAATACAACCTAATTGTTACCTAAATAATTCTCAAAACCTGGGATGCAGAAATAGAATTGGTAATGTGCCTATGACATGGTCATTTTTCTTTAAATATGTTCCAGAAATGGATGTCGGGTTTTTTATTAAATCTGAGACTCACACCAGCAAATCTGTTAAAGATGCAGAATCACGTTTAGCGTCCTTCATCAGGTCACTTTCACCAATTTGCACTTAAAACTAGTATCACTTGGGGCACAGGGAGAAACCTGGGGTAAACTGTTCTTTTGGGGAGGGTAGAATTCAAAACTATTCTTCACTTGCAATATTGCAACAATGCACTTTTAAGGCTGCAATTTTTAGCTATGAATATATATGTCCAAAGACCTAGCTTAAGGAGGTGCTGCATCTGAAAAACATGTTGCCACACACACTGCCACGGTGAATAGCTAAGGAATGAGATCTGGTATAGAAGAGGGGGGAGGGGGAAAAAATCACTCTTAATGGGTTTAATTAAGAAATACTGTTAAATCTTTCTCTGTCCCAACAACTTGATGAGAATCTCAGTTTCAATTCTGAAGTCTTCCATTTTTCCTCTTTCCACAGTTGGTGTCCCTAGCTTCTATTTTTACTCGTTTCTTTCATTTGTTATGACTGTAATGCAATTACATTTCCAAATGACAATGTGACTTTCTCATTTTCACCTTTTTAAACTTAATATAAATGTTTTGAATGTTAACATCTTGCATTTATTTGCATTGGGATGCCATTGTCCTGTAAAGTGCAAATTTTAAAAATACAATTGGCAAAAAGATTTGATAGTTTTACAGAAAGATTTGCTATCTTAAACTCAAACTGTTTTCTATTTTCATCTAAATGACTGGGATGCTATCTTTGTAATTCTTTGAGGTCATATTTGTGAAATAAACAATACATGAAAGCTTTCCTGTCATATACACTATATGTAGTCTGGAGTGTTGAGCGAACTTGAGTTCCTGAGTTGTAATAACTATCTACGTATGGTATTTACAATTTTGAATGTGTGCCACTACCAAGATAATAATGCTGTACAATTTTGAATGGTGGTAGTTTCTGTATGGCAGTCCAGCTGAACTATTTTGATGTACTGCTTAATTTTTGAATTTTATTTTTTAAGTTGTATAATTTATTTTCTTGCAAAATAAAAATGTAATATAAAAGACTACTCATCTAGCAAGGTATTTTGGTGTCTCACCCTGCAAAATTTTAAAGTTGAATTCAGGTGCTGCTCCTAAAAGATGCCACTGTATGAAATTTGCCTGATTCCAAGTCCCAAAGTCTGTTACAGTCAGAGTATTTAAAAAAAAAAAAAAAAAGGTAAAGACTTCCAATTATTTTCTTATGATTTTTCAAGTATTTAAGGTTATACGTTGAACTATTTAGTCTTCCAAGTTCTATTTAAAGATGAACCTCAGTCTTTCCATTTCAGTATATCAAAGCCTGCCATACCAGAAGTGGCTGAGGGTGCCTCAGTTTCTGTTTATGGCATTTTTAAAAAGGGTTATGTCTCTGCAACTTCCTGGGATGTACTTGGATTGCTGAATATTTTGGTTGATTTGTCTCTGAAATTATTTACACTGTGTGTCACTGAAAATTACTGGTGGTGTCACCAGAGAGTTGGGACCTTCGGGTACCTTATCCTGCAGTAAAGAGTGCCGTGGGAACAGTCGCTTGCCTGAAGGAAATGCTTTTACCGTAATGGCTTTTCTCTGGTTGTCCTTGTCTTTTAATGTGAATCTCTTTTTACATTCTTTAAGTGCACCAGCTAACATCAGTGTTTTGTGCTTTCTGGAACATGCCACAGTTAGAATTATTTGTATGGAATAAATAGCTCTTTTTGAGTGACTGTTCAGTAGTGTGCATGGCAGTTTGCCAGCTCACAGTTCTTGCAGGCAGAACTTTGATAGCAGGTTGCCATTATTTCCAAATGTTTTTCCCTCTGTTAGGGCAATGTGCAGTCTTTTCCCAGGAGGAGTTGTTCTCTAGAAGCCAGTTATCACAGGAGTTCCTTAGCTGAATCAATTCCTAGCACTGTAAATTGGTCACAGGTTAGGTAGAATCGCTGACCTAAATACAAAAGGCTCTAAAACCTGGTTAATTTTTCTGATAAAGTTAAAATGTGGCTTTTTTTCTTGCTTTGCTTTACCTGTCAACATAGAATCGTAGAATCATTTAGGTTTGAAAAGACCATTAAGATCCTTAAGTGCAAACGTTAACCCAGCACTGCCAAGTCCACCACTAAACCGTGTCCCTGTGTGCCACATCTACATGTCTTTCAAATATGTCCAGGCATGGTGACTCAATCACTTCCCTGGGCACCCTGTTCCAGTGCTTGACAACGCTTTCTACAAAGAATTTTTTCCTAATATCCAATCTAAACCTTCCCTGGCACAACTTGAGGCTGTTTATTAGTTACTTGGATGAAGGGATTGACTCCCACCAGGCTACATCCTCCTTTCAGGTAGTTGTAGAGAGCAATAAGGTCCTGCCATGACCTTTTCTCCAGGCTAAAAAAAAACCAGTTCCCTCAGCCACTCCTCATAAGATGCTGAAAGAATTAAATAAGAGAATGCAGTATGGTTTTCTTTCTGGTTTTAAGACCATGGTCTAATATTATAAACATACAGCTCAGGATTTGCCAGCTATTGCAGTCATTGATTTCTACTACCGAAGATATTAAGGAAATTAGCACATCATCTGCATTTCTTGGAGCAGGCAGTTGGAACTTATCACAAGCTGAGGTAATATGCAGATTTATTGCTCCAAACAGGTCTGCTAGTTGACAATAAGCCCCACTGCCCCAGATGGAATTCAGCCATTGCTTCTGAAGGAATGGAGGTGTGAAATGGAACTGCTGGTCCAGGTGTGTCACCTAGTGCTGCAGCCACCTTTGGTGCTAGGGGGCTGGCAGGTTGCCAGCAGCTTTTAACCAAGTTCCACACCAAATGCTATGAAGGAAACCAAATTGTCATGGAGCTCAGGAAGCCAGGGCTTCATAGGGGAGAGGAAAATTCAAGCATGGGTGTGACTGAACTTTAGAAAAGCAGAAAGGCAGAGAGTAAGAACTGTTTTCACAGTTACATCCTGTAACGAAAGCACTAGGGCTACTTGATAAAATCAGCAGAAGATTGCTTTAAAATGCTAGAAGAGGACATGTTTCCAGGGGCTGTAGATCACAGGTATCAGCAGGTTCAAAAAGGGTTAGACAAATTCATGGGTTAAAGGTAATAAAGCCAAGCATAAATGCTCTAACATCACTAAACAGTGAAGGTGGATGCTGGGGAAGTCCAGAGAAAGCACCCTGGCTCTTCTGCTCTGCCTCAAACAGTGGCTCTGGGGGATGTTCCTCTCCTTACAGTCCCTATGGAACCCTTGAATTTTTCTAAGTATGAATTATCCTGAAAAATCTTAAAGCTCTCTCCAAGGAAAAGGGGCTAGAGCAGGAAGGCAAAAGAAAAAAGGAAACCAATTGACTAAAGGCAGCACAGGTACAGAGGGGGGAGGAGGAAGATGTATGAAGATCACTGGACCAAAGATGTAAAATGTAGGATAGCACCTAGCAGAGCACCCTTGTCAGTGCTCACCATCTCCGGAAGGTGTGCAAGCAGTTGACTCGTGGGGCAGGACACAGGTCCCTCAGGCAAAATGGTTTCTTCCCTACTCCCCCTCCATCTTCCTCCTGTTTATGGTGTGAATGGCCATTTGGCTGGGATTAGGAGGTGGCTGGTGGGGAGTCAGACAGGGAGGGTGTAAAGAAGCAGACAGGAGGGAAAGAGCAGCCCAGACTACTGGGAGATGGACTGAACCATAGTGGGTCCCAGGGTAGTCATGTGCACATAAGGGAATGTTGGCTGTGACGGATTTTTTTGTTTGACCTATTAAAGGCATGTTACTATGACTGTCATATTTTAGCAGTGTCCTAACCAGAAGAATGGGAAGGAGTAAATGACCCACATACCAGTTAACCTGAGAAAGCACAGGTTGTGTTACAGCACCTGTGCTATAGCAAAGGTGCAGCTTGGCCTTCTGGCCTATCCTGTGCTGCACCTATTTCCCTGGCCACAGAAAATACTTGCCAGCCAAGTAACGAAATAACAAAGGAACCTGTAAGAGCTTCTGCCACCTGCACGTTGTCATTATCTCAAAACTAAGCAACATGTTCTGTGTGAACATGCTTTCATTTGACAGTAGGAATAGCGATTGGAATTGTTTTCTACTCAGAAGAGCCTCAAAAACAATAATGTTGGGGAACCTCTTCATGGATGGGATCTGCACCATAGGTTCTGTCCCGACTGGACGTGTGTCTGATACTGCGAAGCTCCAAGTTGCCTGTATCTGAAGGGAAGTAAGATTCTTTACTGTCCTCTTTTTCCTTCTCTGTTAGGTGCAATAAAGGGCCTATTAATCGATATGTCCAGGAGTCCAAGTGCCTTTCTGGCTGAGATGAGACAGATGTTAGTCCTGATGCATTTGTAGGCTATATCCCTGAAAATGAGCTTTATACTGCAGGAGTAAGAGCAAAGTCAAACAAGAGCTTTCTCTTTTTTTGTTCTACATCTTTTTGGCATTACTCGTTTCTGAAAAATATCCTCATCCAACCAAGCTGGATGTTTTTCCTCTGTGGTACATATATGTTTTCAAGGTAAAACCTTCAGCTCTTCCTGAGTCAATATTTGTCAGTCCCTCTGTTATCTCTGGTTTGTACTTGAAAACTTTGGCTCTAAATCAAAGTTCTGGACTAGATTGGTCAAACTCTTAGAACATCAGCTACTGACAGTCAAGGAAGAAAAAGAGTACAAATTCTTCCTTCATCTATGCCAGTCCCAATTAGCCTCTTGCTGCATGTCTGGAGAATCTTTAGATGTATATGGAAAGCAAGAAGTATTTTACTTTTGAGAACAGACAAAGTGAAATCCTCTCTCACAGGGTAATGAATGAGATGTAGAACAGAAAATGAACTGAAGCAGTTTTGACAAAGATTAGTTTTACAATGTGAAGAGAAAATAGTAACAATAGATTAGTCATGATAGCAAATGGATGTCAAGATGTTATTGAAATACCCTTGCTTTCTAGATGCTATGTCCAAAGCATGGTTCTTGGCATTTGTTCCAGTTTGTGGTACAAAGGGAAGGAATAGTGCAAGTAAATGCTGCTTTACCTGACTTGTAGACATCAACTCCAAGGAATGCATCATTCAGTTGTCGGTTACTGTAACAGCATGCGAACTCCTTCAGGAATTAAAAAAGTGGTTGAGAAGAAGGTAAGCAAGACTGATCAGAAACAAATAGAGAACTGCTTGTTCTAGACAGAGTGCAACAGCACAATTCAAAGAACATCACCTTGTCTCTTGCACCTGTTTTTTGAGATCTCAAGCTCAAGACCAGGAAAGAACCAGGCTTTTCCCTGGCCTAGCTCTGTGCATGTTGGAGAAACAGGGTGGAGAGGGGCACTGTCAGGCAGGTAGACAGCTGTAGAGTTTTAATGCTGGCCTTCATCTAGAAATCCAGATTCAGAGAGAACTTGAGGGGGCAAAGCAAAGTGCAGGAAAGACTGTGGAACTGGGATGGTCGTCCTGAGACCGAGCTGGGGCCAAGCAGGCATCAGTCTTTCTGTAAAGGCACCTGCAGAGGCCGTTCTCAGCTATGTTTGAATTCTGAGGTAACACTGTCGCTGTTTATACCATGGCTAGACATAAGGGGAATGAAATTGCTGGCTTTTCTGAGAACAGCGCGCAGCTACAGCACACGGGTAGGCCAGACAGTGTCCCGAACTCAGAAATACGCCGGCACCCGCACAGCCCCTGTGGCTGCGCAGGTTGTTTTCCATATATATGGGGATTAAACGCCCGTGGTTTCACGTCGGTTTAACCCGCAGGTGGGTCGGGCGAGGGGCCGGGCCGGCGATCGGCGGAGCGCCGCCTCGGAGGTGGAGAGGAGACACCCCGGGGGCTGGTTCTTGTCCCGCAGGGATCTTCCACGCTGTGTTCACACCGTTCGCTACCAGCGACTTCCCTCCTCAGCACGGAATCCCGGGCTGTCCGCCTGCGGCTGTGCCCCTGCAGCCCCTTCCCTCCCCTCGCGCCGCCTGGTCCCCGAGCGGCAGCACCGGCGGCGAGGGGAACGCGCCTGGCGCTACGGAATCACAGAATCAGTTGTCTTGGAAAAGACCTCTGAGATCATGGAGTCCAACCTATGACAGAACAGCACCATGGCACTGAGTGCCACGTGCAGTCTTTCCTTAAACACCTCTAGAGACGGGGACTCCCTCACCTCCCTGGGCAGCCCATTCCAATGTCTAATCGCCCTTTCTGTGAAGAACTTCCTCCCAATGTCCAGCTCAAACGGGCTCCCGAGGGGGCTGAGGTCCCTCGCCTGCAGGAGCCCCGGGCGGTCACACCCCCCCTTGCCCCGCCCCGGACACGCCCCCTGACACCGCCCCCGCCTTCCCGCCCAGCCAATGGCAGGACATTGTGTGGCACCGCCCCCGCCGCGGGACCAATAGGAGCTGGGCGTGGGCGTGGCGCTGCCGTCTATAGGCGGTGGCGGGGGCGCTGGCGAAGGTGACGGGGGCGCCGGCGGGAACATGGCGGCGGCGGTGCTGGGCGGGCGGCGTCCGGCCGCGGGGCTGCTGCGGGTGAGGCGGGCGGCGGGCCCGGCCCTTCCTCTCTCCCTCCCGCCCTCCCTCCCTGTGCAGCCTTGGCCCCGCCGTCGGGCCAGGGAAGGCTCGGCCAAGGTCACGCCGCCTCTGCGGCGGGGTGGGCTGCGCCTCCTCCCCTCACACCCCCGCGGCGCGGCGGGAGGAAGCCCCCGACCCGGGAGGGAGGGAGCGGGTCCTGGGCCGGGCGGAGGGCGAAGGCAGAAGGGTGAAAGTGAAGCCGCTGGCGGGTGAAGGGCGGCTCTCCCCGCCCCCGCCCCGCAGCCCTGGCCGGCCCTGCGCGGAGCCCGGCGGGACCTTTATCCGCGTTCCTGAGCGCGGCTTTTTCCGCTGTCGGCGCCGGGAATGCCGCGGCTGCGGGGCCCTTCTTGGCACTTCAGCCCTGCGCAGTCCGCTGGCCCCCGGAGCCCCTGTGCCATCCGTCACCTGCTGCAGCCGCAGGGATGTGCGGCAGCTGTCAGGGGCGGCCTCCAGCCGGGGCGGGGGCAGGAATCGGGTAGGATTCATCTAATTAAGCATTGTAAAGACACAGAATTACATCTGTAGGTATCGTTTCTCAGCTGGGAAGCGGGATGCTGCGTGCTCCTGCCGGAAAAGCCTCAGTGCCTGGCAGAGCTGGCCGTGTTGGAGGTGCTGGCCGTTCCTGCCTGGAGCGCTGGGGTGGGGAGCTGCGCTGGGAAGGAAAAGGAAGGTGAAGCATGGGCGGTGCATCCCCTCCGTATTGCCATGTGCGAAGTTGAACGTTGCATTTTACTAGCTGTAGAAGTGGGGGGTTGCCTTTTTTCTTTCTTTTTTTTTTTTTTAAGTCTATAATCGGCACAGAGCATGAACACTCCTAGCAGACTTGGTGGACAATTGATTTGTTTGTCCAGTTTACTGCAAAGGTAAATTTCAAGTGTTGTGTAGTGAGGGTATATTATTTTGCTAGGTTAGATTTTTGTTTGGTTTGGTTTGGTTTTCTTGACACTAACCCTTGAAAGCGCTACTGTTAAAGCCCTGGAGGGATGTAATTGTTTTTCAGGTACAAGTTGAATTTAAAACTTTCTGCTGGCTTTTACAGCATGAGCTGGGGAAAACAAACAATGAACAAAAAACCCCAAACAAAACAAAAATTGAACAACTAATTCAAAACAGTAGGTAAAAAAATCAGTCTTTTGTTAGTTGAAGGTTGTCAAATGAAGACGAGAAACAGAAACAGGCTAAATTTTCATATTGGAGACACAATACCAGAAGGCATTCTTTGATTTATAAAAACGATGGTATTCTTGTGGTGTTCTTTTAATTAGTATTTATTTAGCTGTAATTCAGTAATTAAATTTCCAGTGTGCTGCAGTGTTGTCTAAGGAAATGGCTAAGAAGTTGACTTGAACCCTAATGGAAAGAATGTTCTGTTAATGTACAAAACAATACCTACAGATGTAATTTTGTATTTTTATGCTGCTTAATTAGATGGACCTAGTAGCTGGTAAATTAGCCTGCTCAGGTAATACCTTTTTCTTGGTTTTACTTTACTATCGTATTTTGGTGTGACATTCTGAACTCATTTTCCCCATTTTTGTTTATGAAACACCAGTGAAATGAAGATAGGTGCAAACTGTAGATGCAAACTGCCACTGTTTAAAAAGCAGTGAAGTCAATGAATGAACCAAAGTCCAAGGAAGCAGACAGAAGGACTAGTGAACTCTTTCAATATAGCTCCACTCAGTCCTGGTTCAGACATATGCTATAGGTATACATATAAGACTTAGACATATAAGACTTGGACAAAATGAATTGGTTGCTCTTTTTGAAGGAGTATTTGTTTATTTTTCGGAAAACATTTTATCACAGATGTTATGGTGAGACTGTACTTAGACTACCCTTCTTTTAAAAGGCATATCACGATATTTTTTCAGTGTTTCATAGATATTATTTTTTGAAATAATGACTTCTATGAAAATGGTACATTACTGAAACATCATGGCTTTAGCTTTTTTGATATGAAATTCTGAGGACTTTCTTATTTTCAGGCTTTGAAGTGTACAAGCCGTGGCTATGCATCCCAGCGTACTTTAAATGTAAGTGTAAAGCACTATCTCACAGTAGTAAATCACTGTTTTAAATCTGTTTCTTAATCACTGAAGTTTTGAAAAAAATTAATGCAAAAAAAGTCTGCATTGAAGACAATGTCACTTGTGCCCAAGTCACACTTTACTGCAAAATGTGGGATAAAAGTCAGATTTCCATTTTTATTTTGATTTGCTAATTGTTTGACAGTGTGGGACAAGATTAGAAACGTGTCAGCTAATTTAAGCTTAATGCGCCTGTCTGCTCATAGTTGGAAAAGACAGCTGATGTCAGCTAATCCCTTTGAAATTATTTGTGTGTTATCCTGCAACTTGCTGTTACAAACTAAAAGATGAGGACAAATATGTGGCTATCACTGAAGTCAGTTATGATGGAGAAGGGGTTACAATAACAGACAGCCCTTCTTAGTTTTAAATAAGTGTAATTTGTCTTTATTTTTTTTCTAGTGTTTTCTTTCTTTGCCTGTCTAAATAAAAAAACCAAACAAACAACAAAAGAATCCCAACAACTCATGGTGAGACCCTGTAAAGCTTTTTGCTTAACTTCCACTGAAACCAGCACAATTGGAGACAGTCATTACTGCTTCTCCATAGCTATCTGGGGCAGCCAGAGGTCTGAAATGTGCCTCTTTTTTTGGTGCCAGATTCTTGTGCTACTCTCACAGGGTTATCAGGTAGACATGTGGATGTAACACTAAAGCTAAGAGGCAAAATAAGAGTACATCTGTTTTGAGGAACTACTAGTGTAGAGCTGAATGTCACAGCATGTCTTACTTACTTACACTTACTTACATAAAGTGTACTGCTTACACTTTACACTAGGACCTGGGCTTTTGAATATATCCGGGGATGGAGACTCCACACAACCACTCTGACTAACTTGTGCCAGTGTTTAGTCACACTCACTGTGAAGAAGTATCTCCTGATGTTCAGTGAGAACATCCTTTGCTGTCTGTTTGTGCCCACTGCCCCTGCTCTTGTCATGGAGCACCCCTGAAAAGAGCTTGGCTCTGTACTCTTTGCACTCTTCTCTCTGGTATTAATGTACATGGACAAGGTGCCCCTGAACCTTCTCTTGTCCAGACTGAGCAGTCCCAGCTCTCTGTCTTTCCTTTTATGTCACATGCTCTGGTCTGTTCATCATCTTTGTGGCCCTTTGTTGGACACTGTCCAGCATGTCCATGTTTCCCTTTTACTGGGGAGCCCAGCACTGGACAAAGCATTCCATGTGTGGCCTCTCCAGGGCTGAGTAGAGGGGAAGGATCCCCTTCTGTGACCGTCTGACAGTGCTCTGCCTAATGCAGCCCAGGAGAACCTCAGGTTTTCTTGCTGAAAGGGCCTGTTTTTGGTTCATGTTCAACCTGGTGTCCACCAGGATCCCCAGGTCCTTTTCTTCCAAACTGATTTCCAGTGGGCCGGTTCCCAGTATATGTTGGTATCTGGGGTTGTGCCTCCATAACTGCAGGAATTTGCACTTCTCTTTGATGAACTTCATGAGGTTCCTGACAGCCCATTTCTCCATCCCGTTGAGGTCTCTCAGAGTGGCAGCACAAACCTCTGGTGTATCATCCATTCCTCCCAGTTTGGTGTCACCAGCAGACCTGCTGAGGGCACACTGCACCATCATTAAGTTCATTGACGAAGATGTTAAACAGGACAAGACCCAGTATTGATCCCTGGGGTACATCACTAGTTACTCGCTTCCAGCCAGACTCTGTACCACTATCACCACCCCCCAGCCTGGCCATTCAGCCATTTTCTACCCACTGTCTCACTGCTTACCCACCCCATACTTCATTAGCTTCTGTGTGAGGATCTTATGGGAGACAGTAGTGAAAGCCTCACTGTGATCTAGGTAGACAATATCTACTGCTCTCCCCTCATCTACCAAGCCAGTCATTTCACTGTAGAAGGTTAGCGGTTTGTCTGAGCATGGCTTCCCTTTGGTGAATTCATGCTGATTACTTCTGATGATTTGCTTGTTGTTCATGTTCTCATAAATGGTTTTCAGGATTAGTTGTTTCCTTGCCTTCCCAGGGGTCAAGGTGAGGCTGACTGACCTGTAGTTCCCCAAGTCCTCTTTCTTACCCTTCCTGAGGATAAGAGTGATGTTTGGGTTTTCTCTAGTCCTCTCACTATTGCTGTGACCATTCCAAGATTATTGAGAGTGACCTTAAGCTGCCAGCTCCTACAGCACTCAAGGGGGCATCTGAGCAGGGCCCATGGATTTATGTATGTCCAGTTTGCTTAAATATTCCCTGATTTGTTCCTCTTCCACCAAGGGTACATTTTCCTTGCTCCATCCTTCCTCCGGTCTCTGGGGCCTGGGATTCCTGAAGGCTGGTCTTAATACTGAAGACTGAGGTGAAGAAGGCATTCAGTACCTCAACCTTTTCCATGTCCTTTGTCACCATGTCCCCTGCCCTATTCAGCAGCGGCTGCATATTTTTCTTTTGCTTCTTAGGTGTTTATGGAAGCCCTTCTTGTTGCCTTTGACATTCCTTGCCAGATTCAATTCTAATTGAATTTTGGCTTTCATGACTTCATCCCTGCATATGCAGACACTGTCTGCCAGATTCTCTGTCCCTGTTTCCATCTTTTGTATCCATCCTGGCACTTTTACTTGACGTAGTGCTTTGTTGGAGTGGACTGCTGTGGAGCTTGGAGGCAGTAATCCTTGAACATTATATTAACCAGCTATCTTCAGTCCTCCCTTTGCTCTAGGACCTTCAAGATTCTTGCAAACATCATCCATCCCGAAGATGAGCTCAATGCACTCCAGCTATTCTGTCACATAAAGGCCAAGCTGCCCTCCACCTTGTCTTCTTTATCTGTCCTTCCTGAAGAGACCTTATCCCTCTCGGCAGCACTCCAGCCACGTGAACCATCCCACTATGGATCCGTGATTCCAAGATTGTAGCCCTGCCAGCTGCGCATTGATCTCTTTATGTTTATTCCCTATGCTGCATGCATTAATAAAGGTTATTTTAGTGCTCTGAAACATTTTCAGGATAAAAGAGAAGCTGTGACATCAACGAAAGAATAAAAGTGGATACATTTAAAAACTACTGGTGTATGCGCACAATTCTGAGAGACTGACTTTTACCCTATGCTTCTCCACGTAGGAGGTGGTAATAGCAAGTGCTGTAAGGACTCCAATTGGATCTTTCCAAGGATCTCTTTCATCATTACCAGCCACTAAACTTGGTTCCATTGCAATTAAAGGAGCAATTGACAGAGCAGGTATGTATATATGTTTTTGTCTGTGACAAAGTGGCTCTCAACAGTATCAGTCTATTTCTTTTCAACTGCTTGGTAAACAGAATGCCCTGGTTTTTTTTTGCTCCTGTGGCATTCTTAAATCTATCCACAAATGTTTAAATAAAGTTGACTATTGGGCTTTGTTTCAGTCTGAATTAGGTGCTGCTTCTGGGAGCAGAATGTTACCTAAGGATATCTCTGCTAATCCAAATCTGATTGAATTTGCTAATTGTTTTTCTGGGATGGGGTTTTAGGGCTCACATAAAATATTGCAAAGGCTACTTGTTGCTGAAACCAGTAGCCTTTCCTTTCCCTGCCTATTTTTTTACATGGGCATGTATGCTTGAAGAACAGTCTTGTGAGTCTATTGATGGGTTGAAACGAGCAAAAAAGTCTTTTTAGGGGAGAGGAAGGTTAATTTTCTACAGATTTGGTTTGTTGAAACAGCATGTTACAAGGACTTGAACACAAGGGCTGTTGCAAGAGATTCAGTGGGAGAGCCTCTTCTCTCTGCTGACAGCTTGCTGTGGCCTTGGCTTGCCCTTAGTTAAACAGACTAACAAAACCGTCTTTAGACATAATTGTAGCACATAGAAAGTTTTGTGCATTTAAGCATCCACAAAAATTGAGCTTCTTGGATGACTAGCGAGACTTGGAAATGTTTGCTTTAGTTAGCAAACTGTGGCTTGTTCTGTAGGATAACAAGGAAATTCTGTTCTGTGGGGCTTACCAGTTCACTATGTTCCATGAACATGAGGGTAGAGATCTGGAAGGCACCCAACAGGGGACTGTGTGCTCTTGGCATGTGGATCAAACATGGCAAGTTTCATTAATCTTTGATAGAAAACTTCAATTGGAGCTTTTTTAAAAGGGAGTTACATCTGTGCAAAGGATCCTGAATCAAAACAATTTTGTTTTACAGGTATCCCTGCAGAAGAAGTGAAAGAGGCGTATATGGGCAATGTCTTGCAGGCTGGACAAGGACAAGCTCCAGCAAGACAAGCAGTTTTGGGTGCAGGTATTCATTCTCTTGATACTGGGACCAAAGCTTTTCTGTCTTTATTTAGATGGAGTCTATTGAGCTGTAAGTTAAAGCACAGTTGTGCCCAGCCTTTTGTCCAGACAGTCTGTGTGTGCCTTTTTACTCCATGGTGGGTGAAGGGAGTATGTTGTACTCATGTAAGTGGGATGTTACTGCCTACAGTGTTTGTAGAACCTGGAGAAGACAATATTGGGGACCACAGCACTTTATGTTAATGATGGATGCTGCTCTTTGAATCCTTTACAAAACAGACTGGTTTTCTTTACTATATCATTACTCTTAAGTCTAACTGGATGAGGGGTCATTGAGTTTCCTTGAACTGCAGATAAGAGTATGTCATTACACTCATCTTTCTCTGGAGTCTTGGAGCTGTCACTTGTAGGGTTCACTCTAATGGTAACTGCAGAACAAATATTATTAGGGTGCAGGAATTATTTTCTGCTCCCTTTTGCTGTAGGGATGGGATTCCATACCTTAGCATGTCTCTAGGAAAGTCTTGGATCAGGGAAGATCTTATGCTTACTTGTCTCTGTTCCTGTACGTTTTTGGGTGTTGGTCTCTTCTCCCAGGCAACCAGCAGTAGGACAAGAGGGCACGATCTTAAGCTCTACCGGGGTAAGTTTAGGTTGGATATTAGGAAGAAATTTTTTACAGAGAGAGTAATCAGACACTGGAATGGGCTGCCCAGGGAGGTGGTGGATTCACTGTCCCTGGAGGTTTTTAAGATGAGATTGAATGTGGCACTTAGTGCCATGGTCTGGTAACCACGGCGGTGTTGGATCAAGGGTTGGACTTGATGATCTCGGAGGTCTTTTCCAACCCAGTTGATTCTATGAGAAGGAACTGCTTCCATGTGAGGCAAAGTCATGAATATGGCTCTTTTCTTTCATAGAATTACAGAGTGGGTTTGGGTTGGAAGTGACCTTAAAGATGATCTAGTTCCAACCCCACTGCTGTGGGCAGGGACACCTTCCACTAGACCAGGTTGCTCAGAGCCCCATCCAGCCTGGCCTTGGACACTTCCAGGGATGGACCATCCACAGCTTCTCTGGGCAACCTGTTCCAGTGCCTCACCACCCTCAACGTTAAGAATTTCCCCTGGCTATTTTCTCTCTCTCTCTGCTGGTATGGAGATGTTGTGCTGGTACCAGAGCCATAACACTAGAGTGAGCAAGCCTAGGCTCATAGAGGCAGTGATGCAGGGGTCTTGAGCCAAGCTGCACACAGCAGAGCCCAAAGCTGTTGTGGTGAGCACTTAGTAACAATAATCACTCAATAATAACCAGTCCAGTGAATGACACTGACCTTAATACTGTGTATGTTTAGAATCCCTGTACTTTAGGAGTCTGCCTTGTTACCAGTTGCTAAATTCTGAAGCTTGTTTATGCTTTTTCAGTCTTGGATGCTGCTTAGAGGCAGGGATTGGGATTTCAGGAGGAGGAATAGTTCTGGAGTCACTTCCTTGACCTGTTTCTCTGATTCCTTGCTTGCTTGATCTCTTTATCACAAGTCTCTTGTTGGAAGGGGAGAAAAAACAAGTCTCAAAGAAGGATGGTAACTACGGGTGAGGGTAGATAAATTGCCCTGACAGGGTAAATAGTGGAAGCTGGACATCCTGGGCTTGGATAAATTTGGTCCCATATGAAATGTTGCTGAACACCAGTAAAGTATTAGTCTACCCTTTAAATAATACAGTTGTACAAACAACTTCTTTGACTCAGGTCTACCAATCGCCACTCCTACTACAACTGTCAATAAAGTCTGTGCTTCAGGAATGAAATCGATCATGATGGCAGCACAAAGCCTGATGTGTGGGAGTCAGGTATGTGAATTTTAGTGCTGTTCTGTGGAAAAAACACACAGTTAACATTGTAGATCCTGTCCTACCAATGACTCTGCTCTTCGATTTGTTATTGTGTTTTGGCTTGGGACAATAAAGCTAATTAGAGAGGTTTTATTTTGTTTATGCAACGTTTATTTTATAGTCATTTAAGTGCGTTTTGGTTTAAAAGAGAAAAAAAGTAAATAAAAATTGTCAGATATGTTTTTAGAGCTGAGCAAACAGGTAGCTCAGAACCCTCCAGGTTCTTTTGGAGGGTATTTACATCCTCTCTCCTGCTGTACCCCTACCCCACCTACCACTCCAGCCCTGAAAATGTAATTAAGGGAATTTTCAAGCTTTCAGTTTTGAAAAACTGAAGAAACTTTTATAGACTTATTTTTTGATGACCTGACTTTCAGACACTTTTAACACTTAATTGAATTAAATATACATATTCAAGCAATGTTGTTTCCAAGTACACTAAAGATGTCTCAGCCTTTTTTATTGTTTTAGAAGAAGCGAAATCTGTTGCTGCTGCATAAGGTTTTTCATTGAAGAGCTTGATGGAGGAGAATTGCTCATCTCTGTCAACTATGTTCCAAGATTTTCTATACAATTGGAAAAAAAATACTACCACTTGATGGGAGGATAGGAGAATACATCATCTCCAGTAAGCCACTAAATGCTGTGCAGCAAAGAGTGTGGGAGAAGTGTGAATATGAAAAAAGACATTTCAGTTTTGTTTTTAATTCCATACTCAAAGCATTTTGTCAGCATCTTTCCTTCTCTGAAGGGAAAATATTGTATGTTCAATATATATTTTTGGCTTAAAAAAGTAAGTGCCTCATAAGTGAGAAATACTTTTCTGTGTGTGTGTTTAGAATAGAAGTAAAATATTTAGGTTTTGGTGTCCCTTCTGTGGAAATAACAGTGTAGCTGGAGTTAAGCAACTGCTGAATTGCTTTGGCCTTGCTGTGCAGAGAACAGCACTTTGTCCGGTGCCTGCTGAAGTCGGTGGAAGTCTTGTCACAGGACTTTGAACGAGGCCCAGCATGTCTTTGTAAACAGCTACATTTGGATTTAGTAATTTATATCCAATGACTTCATGAGAGAGGTGGTGCATTTGGTTGGTTTGACAGATGCAAGCCATGAGCTCTGAATACAATCGTAGTTTTCTGCTGAATTAATCATACATGCTGTGCTGCCAGTCTCAGCTAAAGCAGAGACTCAGCTACTTATTAGTCTCTTAGAGCTATAAATTATGGGGGGTTTGGTATTTGTTTTTCCTGGCTGTGGACTGCGAGGTATCTGTGGTGTGACAGTTGGTGATGGTTCCCAGTGGCTTGAGTCAGTGTACACCATTATATAAACAATTGTATTGGCTCTCTCTCCAGGTCTTTCACTTTATGGAATTGAAATGCCAGGAACTCTTGTTCCTCTGATCCATTGCTGCTTCCATATCTGAACTGCCTTTCCAATTTATCTGTCATTTCAGTTTTGTCTCCAGCCTTCTTTCTTTTCTTTATTACTTCATGTCACTGTTCTGGATCTAGTTTATGATCTGTTCTGAACCAAACCATTATTTCTCTGAGTCTTAATTTAAAGAAACCAAAAAAGCTTTAATCTTCTTCTCATTGCTGTTTTGTGTAAAATGTTTTTGAATTTCTATTAGCAGCACTATTGAACTCTCAAGGACTCACACTGTGGTGTGTGTATTTTCTTACATTTATGCGTATTTCAAATATGCCCTTAAACACAACCGTATCTGTTCCTCACATCCTGAAATCCTAGGGATTTTGGGGCTGTAGCCTGACGAACAGTGGGTATAGTTATGGTCCTTATAGCTTTGCTGTTGTAGGTTTTCTGTTTGCTTTGTTTCAGCTTGAAAAGTATACTAAGCAATCATTAATTACTAATGTGTCTTTATTTGTGGCCTTCTCAGATGATAAAACCATAGTATAAGTCATCTGTCTTTACATAGTAAGATGAAACAATATTATGTAAAATTGCAGGTACTTGTAAATGTGTTTCTTCATATACCAATATTCTGACTGTTGTTTGTTCCAAAGGGATATGAAGCTGGGAATAAAGAAGAAAAATGAGAGAAAGGAGAAAAACCTGTTAAAAGTAAAATTTATAATTTGATCTCAGAAAGCTTTTGATGTAAAAGTGCAAGAGATCAAGATGGGTCTTGCAGCTTTGTAAAGCTGCATACAAGACAGAAGTCCTGTTGTTCTGCCAGCGTGGATTAACTATCTTCATTTGTTCCCCTGTTTGCTTTTTAAATGCACTAAGTTTTTTTTTCCTCTCTCTCTAAGACTCCTCAGAAAACTAAAATGCCCATGCTTAAGCTTTTGCTAATATTTGTTCCTACAAGAAGTCATAGAGAACACACTGCATTACTCTTAATTTTAACTTGTTTCCTTTGGGCAGGATGTAATGGTTGCTGGTGGAATGGAGAGCATGTCTAATGTTCCCTATACGATGAGCAGAGGGTCAACACCTTATGGAGGAGTAAAGCTGGAAGACTTGATAGTAAAAGATGGGCTGACAGATGCTTATAACCATATCCATATGGTAAATATTCCTGCACAGTGCTAACATATCAACCGTAACCTGATGCAGCTCTGAAGAGCTTGCTTATAATTATTATGGAACTTCTTCATCTAGCAAGCCTTAAAATGAGGAGGAAAAAGTCTTCCATTTCCTGTAGTAACTCTAGTGGAGGGGCTAGACAGAAGACCAAAACAGAACAGCACAGTCTGTGTTAATATTTACCTGTCTCTAAAGTCCAAATAGCCTGGAGCAGGGATTAAAAGAAAAAATAATTTTGCTACTGATGGATTGCTGTTGCTCCATCTGTGGGAGGGAGGTCTTTAAGAGTACCTGCTCTGTAGGGTTCAGCAGGCTCATGTTTTTTCTCTCCCCCAATGTACATATCTCATATCTTCTGTGGGAAGGTTTGAGTCAGCTGATGTGCTTGCTCATCAGCACGTTAACTTAAATTGGACAGACAAGTGCAAACTTGGGATGGTTTTGGAAAACAACTGATACAAAGATAGTCAAGAACGAGCATCAGGGAAGAACAGTTTGAAAAGAGAATGACTGCTTTCAGCTTACAAATATTTCTGACCTTTACCTGTGGTAATTTACAACTGTAGGGCATTATTGATTGATCAGTTAGTGTTCTTACTGAGGTCCAGGAAAACATGTCATGAAGAATATTCTACTGTATTCCATAGATTTGATACAGACCTTGCTGCTCTGTGTGTGTTTTATTCTTTTTGCAATACAGTGCACTCTGCTTAGGCTATTGGTTGAAATTCATTCCTGCATTTCAGCTAAAATGGATTTTGATTGCGAGGAGTGTAAATGGTGGCTTTGCTAGTTCCCGTATGTGAGGAAAAACTCTAGGAGTTTGTTATAATACAAGTTTTAATAGATGGGGACAATATTTTGGAATCTTTTGTCTTCATTATAGCACCTCTAGGTTATTTGGAAAGCCTTAGAACTCTGTGTGAGAACATAAAGTCCAAGGATGGTTTTAGGAACTTACCCTTGTCTGTGTTTTAGCAATAGACTGAGCTGCTGGTGCCGTGAAGACTTTAAATTCTTTAATTGCATAGAAGTGAACTTGCTTCTTTTAAGAACTGGAGGAACACAGTAGTAAAGGGTTTTGTGTTGATTCATTGAGTTTCCTAGAGAAATGAGAGGTGGAACAAAGCCTGTTTAAGGACAAGTCTTTGAGTAAATGATATTTTTTTATTTATTTTGTCACCAAGTATTTAGACAGTGCTGAAAATGAATTCTGATTGTATAATTACAACTGATCTATATATAAAAATATTTGATTGTTTCATTCTACTTATTTCATTCCAGGTATTAGACAAAAATAGTTATTAGACATACTTTTATTTCTACAGTTTTTAGAGTATCAGATCCCAAGGGCCAAGTAAAGGCCTGTGTGTTGACCTGTTCTGCAACCTTTGGAGTAGGCAAGTGAAAATACTAGTAAGATGAAGTGAATATACAGTTCTGTGGCTGAACAATGATCCTTAGTCTCTGAAGGTGTCAGCCCTAAGCACTTTAAAACTTACTTTTACATGCAGTTTTTTAACTTAAAAAAAAAAAATTAAAAAAGGTAATTAAGGAAAGTTCCTTTATGGCTTTGGTAATCTGGATCCAGAAAACATTTTCTAAATCTGAAGATGGTATTTCAAAATCAAAAGCTACTGTTTGATCATGACTGTGTAAATTAGAAATGGACACCAAATATTAGTCATATTCAATTCTGGAAATCTGCTGGTTGAGTTTTTTTCTGTTATTTTTGTGCTTTGCATCCTCAGAAGTATCAAACCTAACATACCTGGTTTTCTCCAAGGGCAACTGTGCTGAGAATACTGCGAAGAAGTTCACCATTTCTCGTGAGGAACAAGACACTTACGCCATAGGCTCTTACACCAAGAGCAAAACAGCCTGGGATTCAGGAGTGCTGAAAAATGAAATAGTTCCTGTCACTATTTCAAAAAAAGGTATTATGGAAGTGTGTGATGAGATGAATTGTGTTTCTCATTGAAAACTGTAACACTGTCTGTATTCAAACTGTTGTTTAACATGCAGATCTTGGGAATATTAATTTTAGATCAGCTAAGAATTTTCTGTTAGACAGACTTTCTGGTGAACAGTGGTCAGTGACCTGGTTTTTGTTTCTTAATTTTTCTTTAATGTTACACACAAAATCTTCTTCCTTTTGTGTGTAAGTAGAAGACTACCTATTGAATTTAGCTGCTATGGCTTAAGGACATCTGTGTTTTAATTTACGTTAAAGATATGTTCTTTGTCTCCTTTGTTCAGCCACCAGAAAGTATAAATGGATTTGCTGTGAATAAATTTGATTAAGGAGTAATTTTTTTTCTTCAGTTTTTGTAAGCACCTTTCTTGATGTGCATTTTACATGCATTTACACTTTTTTACCAAAATAATAAGTTGTTTAAATAAGCCAGCATTTAATCAAAGTACTGTGTTAGAGTGTTTTAAGAATGGTGTGTTCCACAAAATACTAAACCAGACCTGAATTTCAGGAAAGCCAGATGTGGAAGTGAAAGAAGATGAAGAATACAAACGTGTTGATTTCAGTAAAGTTCCAAAGCTGAAAGCTGTTTTCCAAAAAGAAAACGGTAAATGTTGTTAAATGAACTGCTTAATTTCCTGCCAAGTGCAGGGATACTTTGTTACAGTGAAGAGTACTATTCAGAAAAGCTTGAGAGCCCAACAATAGTCCCTTGATTTTTAAATGTCTGCTGAGATATAGAAGCGTGCTGCACAACAGCATGAACTGGCGTGGATTAAAAGATGGTCCAAGAAGCTTAAACTAGTGAAAACCTCTGTTTTGGACATTTACTTTAAAAAGACTGAAACAGCTTGGTTTCAGTGTAGCTCTTGGCTTGATCTCTGCCAGGTGTAAGCTCTTCTTTCAGTGGGAGCTGGAGGGCCTTGAGAGCATTGCCTGTTGCTTCCCTGAATCTGTAAGCGATAAACCTTTCTGTCTAACTTGAGGTTGCCCGTGTTAATGCCAGCAGTGCAGCTGCCATTAGGCATGATCTAAAACAGCACCCGGATAAAGATACAAATACCTGTGGTTGTGCTTGTTTAATCAAACTGATTTAAAAAAACAACTTGGTTAACTGAATGCAACAGGTATTGCCATATTGTTGAGACCTTATGTTCAATAAACAAAGGGAAAAACAATCCCTAACAGGATATACGTGAGCTGTTTCGCATCACGCTTTCGCCTCTGCTCAGACAATGTTTTACCTTTTCTAGGAACAGTTACAGCTGCCAATGCCAGCACTCTGAATGACGGAGCAGCTGCTTTGGTGCTGATGACTACAGAGGCAGCCAAGAGACTGAAAGTCAAACCCTTGGCACGGATAGTTGGTATGATTTTCCTTATCTTTGGCTGTAGTCCTGAAAAACACTCTCATAGTGTGCTCTCAGACTGGGAGTCCTGTTTTGCTGGTTATGTGACATTATGGCTGCATCTTCTCCATACAGCCCCTGAAATTTGAAGTGTTACACCATCAGGCTTTTGATCGTGAACAGAATTTTCTGTATGTAATAATACTAAAAATCTGAAAATATTGTGTGGCTCACTTAGGGCACTACATTTTTAGATGCTTCTATTTCATTTCATTAATTCCAATCATTATATTCAGACTTTTTCTATCTTGGCAAGGTTTGTTGCTTGCATGAAAGAAAATCATGTATGGTAAAAACAAAAGGTCTTTAAACACCTTTTGTTGGTTGTTTTTTTTTTTTTTACAGCTTTTGCAGATGCTGCTGTTGATCCTATTGATTTCCCAATTGCACCTGCATATGCTGTTCCTAAGGTAGGAATAAAGCTCAGTATTTTCTGGAGAGGAAAAAAAAAACAAAACCAAACTTCCCTAGCACTGCATTGTTGGTTCATCCCTCAGTGGATCTTCTTGTAATTAGGATTGAAATTGTAATTATGTTGTAAGGTCAAAGAACAGATGCTAGAATGCAGATCTTCAGAGTTAACAAATTTCTCACACCTATCTTGGAAGAAAATACTACTTTTACCAACTTTGGGCTTTTCTACACCTTTGAAGCTTTGCAGCTCATGATACAAGGATAGACTCTTTCTGAAAGGAACTGAAGAGAAGTGTATGGCATGAGGCAATACTGTGTCAGTTTAAATGTACTTACCATGGCAGCGCTCTTTGTGTAAGTGTGACGGAAATGTATCCTTGGCATAGGCTACTCTTCATTCCTTTTTTTGTGAAAACTCAAGTTTGTCCTTCAGTACTTCAGTTTTGCTTTTTCTCATCTGACAAAGAGGTTCCGAAATGTGAATTTGAATCAGACTATGGGCAGCCTGAGTCATCTGATTATTTCTGTATAACAGACCTGATTATTTCTATAGTTAGCTTCCTAGCTTTTTTCATAGTAGTAATTATTTTTTGTTATTTCTAGATTCTAAGTGAGACAGGCCTGAAAAAAGAAGATATTGCAATGTGGGAAATTAATGAAGCATTCAGTGTTGTGGTGCTGGCCAATATTAAAATGCTGGGCATTGATCCACAAAAAGTAAATATTAATGGAGGCGCCGTCTCTCTTGGACATCCAATAGGGTAAGTGAAACAAGCACTGGGTTTTGTTCTGCACAGGGGCATTGTTTTATAGGTAAACTGCTAACACATTTACCTTTTTTCTCAAGTCTAATGGAAGTAGGAAGGGAAAAAAAATGTGCTATTGAGTACATAGTTTCCTCTACCAGGTGTTAAATTTGAAGGTATCTTGAAAACCAACCACGAAGAGAAAAATGCTCTTGTCACCTACTTTTATAAAGATCTTACTTGTTACTGTAGCTATATGGATTTATGAAGTACTAAACCAAATCCCTATTAACATGACAGAATAAACAATAATAATTAATCAAGTAGTTAAGCCAGCAAAATTTACAAGTAGCCTTATTAAAATAGCCAACCTATTTTCCAGGGAATTTAATGGTCCAGGGACTTTTATTTTTCTTACATGAGCAAAGTGAAATTCCAGGTCTCATAAAAGGATTTTTGGCAGTGAACGCAGGTGTCTCCCAGCACCTGATGCAGAAGGCAGGGACAGTCTGGAGGATGGTGGTGGGTCTTGTGTTTAAGTTCTGTCTTCTGGTTAGTTAGATCACCTGCTGTGTTCCCCAACCATTGTCACTTACTCATAACTAAAGTGTATCCCATTAAACCTCCTCAGGAGTGATCACACTGCACAGTCCAGCATAGATTGTACATCAGGAGCAATAGAAGCACTTCATAGTTCCTAAAAAGCTCTAATCAAGGCATAACCCTGCAGGATTTGCTGGCATCTCCTCTGCCATATCAACTGCTTCTGATAAAGGAATATGACTTTTTTTTCTTAAAAGTTAATTTTGACAGAATTTACATGTCTGATTTTCACATTAGGCAAAGTAGGACACTGAGCTGTATCAAGTTTTAAACAAATAAGAAAGTGTTTGAATTTAATCATTACAATCAATTTGGTTGTGGTAGATTTGTTATCTTATTTGAAAGAGCTTTGCTACATATAGAGATACTTTATAATATATATAGGCTGACATAGAGGTGATTTCTTTTTCCAGAAGAAACTTTATTACATAAACGTGGAGTTTTTGTTTGTGCATGTGTAAGAACCTTTTTGTTTAAGTACCATAGCTAGAGAGGAATAATCTGTATCACATATACCTGTAGATGAAAGGGTTGCTTTGGTCTTTTTTTGGGTATTATATTCTGCCCACTATCCTTTGTGGGTCAAATTAAGAATTTCCTTTAAACTAAGCTATATGACTTTTCTTTTTCTTATACTTAGAATGTCTGGAGCAAGAATTGTTGTTCACATGGCCCATGCATTGAAACAAGGACAATATGGTCTTGCAGGAATCTGCAATGGAGGAGGAGGTGCTTCTGCAATACTGATAGAGAAGCTGTAGCATGAACACAGCTACAGAACAGCTACACCATCAGAAACACAGCCTTACATGCTCTCTGATCAAAATTATCAGTGCTAGCTGTTAACATCAGATTTATCAATTGATGGATGAATTCTGTAACTGCTATTTCTTAAAGCATCATTGATTACTGATCCAGATAACTGGGTTTTTATTACTTTGTCAGTGCAAGTTTTTGTACAGTACAAATAAGTAATGTCAAATTATGTCTTGAGACCTGACAATAAAGAATGTAACGGTGGCTTCTCTGTCACTGGTTTCATTTCTCAAAGGCCTCTGAAAAGGAATTCTCTGGGTAACTCAGAGTGCTGCTACTAGGAACAGCTCTTTCTTACAGTTTTGCTGCTTAATTTTTCTAACTACTAAGTGATTTTCGTGGAAAAAATAAATTAATCAAAGGTGGGTTTTCTACTGTTGTGGACCTTGAACCCAGCTCAGATGCAAATCTGACAGTAGTTTTAACAGGAACTAATGAACAAATTAATTGTCCTAATATTTTCCTCCACAGATAGTTGGACTGGTTTCTACTGGGACCTTTTTTTTTTCTGGGAAGGAATGCGCTTGTAGAGGTAGTAAATGAACAGTGGGCTTTAAACACTACAATCTAAGAAAACTAACATTCATTCTTGCTCTTCCACTTGTTCTCCTAAAAATTATTTGCTGTATGACAGCAGCTTGGAACTGAAGATCCCTTTAAAGTGAACTCATAATTCGTGTCTTGAGTATTTCCAGATCACCTGAACTGAAGAAGAAACATTATGGTGGGTAGTAGCTGTCCCAGGGAAGAGCTACATTAGGTCTCAGATAAAGAGCAAATTATTTTAAAATATCACCTATCACTTGTCAATACTATTAAGCATTTTATGCTTATGGCAATTTTTCACTTGCCTGCCCTCGCCCCTCTGACAATTGGTATTAGAATTTAGTGTTTAATACTTGACTCTTTGTCTTCAAAAATGACTGATCAACATGACTTTTCTATACAATATTTGCAAATCTGCTTCATGGACTTAAAGACATTAAGCAAGACACACAAATTTTTATTAAAACAAAAATATTTATTCAAGCTGTAAATGCTATGCAGTATTTAGTTATTGGATGGGTTTAATATAAACATCTACTGCATAATATTGGTTCCTTAGGAATCCTTGTATTCTATCTGAAACATTGCCCTGTTGCTGTACAGAACTCTTAAAACAAAACTTGCATTTTTTAAGACCTCAAGAATTTGAGAACACAGGAAGAAAGACCAATAGAGAAAATTCTGCCATTTTGGAGCAACCCATGCTAGTTATTAGTAAAATGCAGGCTGAGCTTCTCCTGCACCCCTCTTGAAGAGAGTTTGTATAATAGCAATGATAACCTCTATGTTAAACAGAAAAATCAGATGCAAATTTTTTCATGTCTGGCTAAAAATGTAAGAGATAGACAGTAACAAACTTCTCAGCAGTACAAAAGACAGGTGAAAGAATTGACTTTTGCAACAGAACACACTGTCAGTCATGTCTGCTGTCGCTCCAGTTTAAGTATTTATACTGGGGTATAACCCCACACAAAAATACATTGTTTGTAAACAGCTTTTGCATTCAAATTACATCCTATGCAGCAAATACTGTAAACAGATGAGGCCTATCCAAATTAAAGTTCTTGTCTGAAGGACTGGCTGGGAAAAGCTTCATCAGATGAGAAATGCTTTTTGAGGTTTTATTTGCTGTATGTTTAGATACCGGTGTTTTTGTTAACTCATTCAAAGCCTTACAACATGGGTTTGACAGTTGTGAGAGAAGAGAGTGTTAGTACAAGCCAGTTAGATCTGAAGATTTAAGTCCCTTTTGGATTCAACAAGACAATGGGAAGTGGCCAAGGTAGCTGCCCTTGTCTTAGAATGGTGAATGATAAAACACTACCTTCGAATTCACCACCTTTTCACAGACTGGCTGACCGGTTCATGGGGCAAGTAGAGAAAGCAGCAGAACACAGACAACGTGGTGTAACGTGAAATGTGCAACCTTTCTTACACTTCATTTACACAAATTTACAATTTTGCAAATTAAATGGCTCTATAGTTATGCAAGTGCTTTTTCAAAAATAAACATATACCAACTCAATGATATTTACACTTAGCAACCTGCTTCAGAAACAGCACAACTTTGCTATAAAGTGAAACTTCAGTGCACTCAAAGTGCAACTTGCCCTTTAGAGTTAACTTCTATTCCCATGCAAAACCTCAGTATCATTCCACTGAGCTTCAGACAGTCCCAGTTCAGCTTCTTCTTGTTCATTCATCATAATGCAAAGACAACAAGAACTTGTCCACATCCATTCCTGCTGGAAAAGAATTTGGTAGCTTCTTTTTCTGTAGAAGAGAGTAAGAGGTGTGTTAAATACTAAGGACCCGAGGGCACTGATGAGCCTGTAAGCATTCCTTTCTTCCTCCTCCTTCCATCTCCCTCACAGACATGCCTGCACAAAGCTCACCCCGAGCTCAGACACCGCAGTGCTCCTGCACTGACGTGTGCACTGACATGCACTGGGGACCAGTGGCACAGTCAGGGGACAGGAATAGCTGAGCTCAGCTTCAGCAGGAGCCCACCCCAGCTGAGCCTGGCACAGCCCCTCGGAGCTAGGCACAGACACACTGTGAGAAACAGAGCCTTTTCCAGACAACAGTATTTCAGGAATATGCTGGAACTAAGCATGGGGAATTACAAAGTAACACTGTGTCTCCTTTTTGGTTATTTACATACATCACCTTTTTGTGTCTTACACTTTAGCAAGTTTCCTTTTAAATCCTCAAGTCAAGGGCACAGTGCTCCACACTACAGAGACTGGGAATACACAAAATAGGAATTCCTACTCATGGTGATTAATGAGGATGTAAAAACAGCCTGAATTCTAGTAAGGCCTACTTTGAGTTTGGCCTAATTCCTTACATTCCCTAGAATGTAGTTTGAAGTTAGAATTTAGAAATTCATTCGTGTTTTAGGAGAAATAATGTAATTTCCACAGGTATGTATTTAGAGAGTCAGCAGGAATTACATGTGTGCATCTGAAGATTAAGTCTTAAGAAAACTTAGTTCAGAGAAGCAAAGTTAGAAAAACTGACAAATAAAAATAGGTTGTCAGGGATTTCCACTAGCATCTCTGAACCATTCCATTACAAATAATATATAGATAGATATCTAATATATATTTAGATTTTAAATTAAAAAAGTTAAATGCTTGCACTTGCCTTTATTTTCTTCTTTTTTGACGGTGTTGGAGAGCTCTGAAGGTCTTTCCTATTTGCAGAACGAGAATTTCTCTCACCCTCATTCAGGTCCTCTAGTTTCCTTTTCTTTACTGTGCTCCTTAAAGACCTGAACTGGTGAGTGTTGTCCTTCAGGGGGGTGGCAGTGCTAGTCCTCGCGATGGCTGCCCGCGACAGGATCATGAGCGTGTGAGCTGCCATACTGACGCTGTTCTCACTCCCTGTTTCACTGGCAGGACTGCAGGCAGGCAGGTCTGGCGTGGCAGGGGGTACCATGATTCTGGGGGTTGTGCTGTCCTCGTTGAAGCGCCGGCAGGTCGGTGTCCGTACACTGTCTGTGGTATCATCCGTGTGCCTGTCCCCGACTCCAGACGGCGTACGGGGCACTGGCAACTCTCCGTTTTCAACTGTTTTACCAGTTGGGCTTTGCCACTGAATGTCTTGTAACATTTCCACACACTGTTTACTGAATGGACTTGACAGGCAAATGCCTTGGTTGGAAACTTTAGCTGGTTCTCGCTTTGGCTCCTTTGAGGACAAAGAAACAGGCCCTGCAGATTTGCTATTTCCAGTCCCATTGGACAGTGATCCCTGCTTTTTGTTCAGCTCTTGCACCGAAGCAACTGTCTTCTCATTCCATAAGCCAACACTCTGTTGACCATTTGAGAGTTTGGCAGTGTCCTGGTTCTTCAGCTTTTCATCAGTATCCCTTCGTAATTCATTTTCTTTATTTGCTGTAGTCTTGTGGAAGGGATCCAGTGACAGTCCTGCGGTTGCCACCTTCCGCTCGGGCTGCAGCTCCTTTGCAGATGTGCTTCTGTTGCTACCAACTTCTGGCTTACACAGAATTCTGGGCAATGTTTTATCCTTCTCTCTCTTTGGCACCTGTGCCTTAGCAGAGGAGGATGCAGAGTCAACAGCAAATAAAGTATTTTCGTTTCTTTCTTTTTGGGATGAACTCTTAGTAGTCTGAATTTGGGTGTTTCCTCCTGGAGTGGGTAGGAGGTTATCAAAGCAAAGCACCCTCCTGTGACTCTCACTTTGTCTTGAATTTGAGCTTGTGCTCTCTACTGGTGCA
Organism: Lepidothrix coronata; assembly: GCF_001604755.1. Classification (NCBI taxonomy): domain Eukaryota; kingdom Metazoa; phylum Chordata; class Aves; order Passeriformes; family Pipridae; genus Lepidothrix; species Lepidothrix coronata. The sequence goes on along the minus strand of NW_016690233.1, from coordinate 182,925 downwards.
ACAGGTAAGTTCTCCTCCACTTTCCTTCCTAGTTCTGCACTGGTAAGCTTGTCCCAGTTTCCAGTCCTGAAAATGAGATGAAAACACTTCATCAACACACTTATTCTTACTAGGCAAGTTCGTTTGAGCTGGCTGGAAATCTCCACTCACCCCTCAAAACACATGTTTAAAGCTCTCTCCATTCTAAATATAAGTATTTTATCAACAGGCAAAGACCAAGAGAAAGGGATGACAACTGCAGAAAGCTCAGAGAAGGCTTTCTTGACAAAAAGGTATGAAATGGAGTCTGTACAAGGAACAGTTAGGTAGACTGGGACTCTTCAGTCAGGAAAGAGGCAAAATGCAACCAAGTTCTGTGAAAATAGCCCTCAAACAGGAAACTATTTGCTGCCTCTTCCAGTCAAAAAACTAGGGGCATTGAGTAAAACTAGTATTGATCAGGTTCAAAATACAACAAGTAGGTCTGGACACTGCATGTAACTAAGCATGTAACTTCGCCTGAGAACTTTTTTACCTTGAGGTATTTGTAGATTATGGTAGTTAACTTGACTTCAAAAAGAAACTGGGTGCATTCATGACAGTACAGTCCATCCCAGAATATTAGTTAAGGCTCTGGAAGTCCTTGGAGCTGAAATTACTAAGAGGCTGCCAGAATATTCTGGGCAATGTCACCATGTGCTTGCCTTGTACTCTCCCCTATGTATTTGCTGTGGGTGACAGGATACAGAGCAGGACAAAACTTCCAATGGGCATCTGGACAACAATATACAAACTCCCTGGGGCTTGGTCTCCACCTGACAACCAACCACATTCAAGTGAAAAAGCCACCACTGCAGTAGCAATGTCAAAAAAGAAAAATGTTTCTGCTCTGTCAGCTCATACCACTGCTGTGTCTGTGCCCTCTGCCTGGCTTATGCTGCATTTTCACTAGAAGCTTCTGCATCATTCATCTATGCTAATGAGACTCTCCCCATGCAGATAAGCCTTTATGACTCCTAAGAGGAAAAGTCAAATTAATTTTGGGATGCTATCTTTGGTGCCTTTGGGATAGTAAAGAAGGTATGGATGGTAGCAGTTAGTTTTAGTTCCATGAAATTTGAGATGAAACAGAGGGTGGAGACTAGAAATGGGAAACTACATCTCCTTGCAGGGAAGCTTTTGCAAAACATATGTCTAGAAATCAATTAAAGTTAATGGAAACTTGAATTATCGAAGTGATAGTATCCAAAAGCTTGCTTCTGTGGCTTTTTAAAAATAACTGCTTTTTGCAAGCATATGAGCTGTATACCTTGGTATATGACTGGGGTTTTTTAATAAGTTGACTTTACTGTCCCTGTTTTCCTCCACTTTTCCAACATTTTAACTGAGTTCTGAATAGGTAGATTTTTTTGGTATGTCTTATTTTTACAATAAAAGAACATTTCACCTCTAATATTTAAACTGAACTTCTTATCTCCTCCTACACTCTTTTGCTCATTCCAACATCCTTTTGTTTCTGAAGTCCATCAACAATAAGAAGTCATTACTGAAGCCTTGCTTTCTTCTCTCCCTTGCCCAACAGTAAACTAGTACCTACCCCAATCAGCAATTGTTATGTTTATCAATATAAAGTTAGCGTGCTGTTGTCCTTGCCATCTTTGAGTTTTCACTTTTTAAATGACTAAGCACTGTTCTAATCCACAAAACTGAAACACAGATGCAGAACCCAATCTAATAAACTACTAGTTTTGGGTTAGAAAACGGTAAAGGCAATGAGGGTACACTACAAAACCATGGGTTACCACTCATCTGAAAAGAAAAAACAGAAATTTTAGTCATTTAAATCTCCCAGTAAATGTAACCAGCAATTTCTCCTAGTTTAGACTCCACCCAAACAATTTGTATTCAACAATTGAGACAGGAGAAAATAAACACAAAGCCATACAAAATTAACATAGGAACAGGAACAAGAAAATCCTAGCACAGGCTGCAGCAGTACGAGCAGACGTCTGTATCAATACTCCTGCAGACAGGCAGGAGGAAAGGGGGTACTGCTTCTGCCACTGTTAAAAAAAGCTGCTCTCTTTTCCACCAATACTGAACGAAGAAATTCATGGCAGGAAAAAGAAAGCAAGTTTCAATACCTAACAGTACTGACCTTTGTGTTCGAGAATTTGTATGGTTCAAAGGCTCAGCTACACTTGGAACCAGTTTTCCTGAAACAACAGATGAAGTGTGAATGAACTACAGTATTCCAAGTAAATAATTTCACAGTTAGTACAATGCCATTTCACCTGACAGAGAACCAACCAGTAAAGAAAAGCCAGCAACAAAACACTGCAATTTTTTTTGTAACTTTAAAGTTTACAGATTAGTAGATTACCAAAGGTCACCAACTAAGTATAGAAAAGAAGCTGGCTGTCTACACCTAGATAATACATAGGCCTGGCACGACAGGACTTAAAAATGCACAGTGGGGGTTTCCAAGTAGAAAGGAAATAACACAGAGAACTCTCATTTATCCATTGGCAAAAAGGAATGCAAACTAACTATACATTCCTTGCTTTTTTCTTAATTTTGAAATTTCATTCTGTTTTCATTTTTATGCATAAGCCTGTTGGTTTTTAAAAAGGTAGACAGGCTAAAGCACAAGTTGCCCTTATAACTCAATTTTTCTATTTTCAGTTATTTTTACTTACTCCTTCCCAATGCTGAGAAATGAATGTAGCACCAGTCTTGTTACAATTAACTATTTAAAGAAGCAAGGTCTCAATAAAACAAATATACAGAAGCATATACTTAAAATGGCAAAGTGAAAACAGCAGAGTGCATCTTTTTGTACAAATATGCAACACTTCTATTAAATATTTTCCTTAATAAATTTTTAGCACTGCCAACTCATCTAATATCTCTCCTTTGTTACCATGTAGCTTGGTTTCAATGGCAGCAGTAAAATGGACTTAAAACTAACAAGATGAAAAATTACCAGAAATATAAAGAAAAGTAAACTTTTAAAACTGCATGATAGCCTTGAAGCATTAGAATTTGGAAATAGGCTTGATTCCAGATCTGGAATTATGTTATGTGCTGGAAGTTCTTTGTAAACTGGGCAAAATACAGTCACTAACCGCAGGTACAGGCCTCTCTCAAAGCCATCCCAGCAGCTGCCTGGCAGAGAAGTATTTATAAAACTTTATTACTTAGAACTGACACATCTTTAGAACCCTCCCACTTTTCTTCTGCCCTTCTCAAGAATGCAAGGTGGGTACCTGTATTAGTCTTGTTTCTTGGTCCAGGAATCTTCTGTGATTTGGGAGGGATGGGAAGTTTTGGGACACTTCCGTTGCACACTGGATTAGCCACAGGCATATGCAGAACCTTGAAAGGATCAAAATATTCTGTTACAATTCACCAAAAGACTTCTTATCACTTCTGCTTTAATTTTGAAAATCTTTATTTGTGATGTGCTACCTGGCAGGCAGGTGCTGAGAACGTATTTCCATTCTGTCCTACTACTGAGAGTGGTATCATTCCCACCATTCCTTGCAAAACTGGTTGCACCGGAGAAGCAATTATAATGGCAGAACCTAATAAAATATAAAAGTGTTAAAATCGTACAGAAACTAGGAGTACTTCAGTGAAAAGAAAAGCTTCAAGACAGGACTCATTAAAATTATGCATGGTCAAACCTGTGGCAAGAAAAGGTGCAGCTTTTTACAAAAACTTCCCTGGCCTTGCTATATAGCACTACTAGAAAACAGGACAACTACCAGTGTTATTTTTAGTTTAGTTAAAGTCTGTTCTCCTTTTTAAGAAATAGTTCAAAATTAAGCTTAAAGTACGATAAACCTATCTTAAGGCTTAAACTTTGATTTAAAGTAATGTATAAAAACCAGTAAAAGTGACATCAAACAGCTCATTTGGCTGCCAGGCAGACATGAATTATAACATAGGGAAACTATCATGCCACATTCATTGAAAAGTGGAAGAAAATTTTCAAAAGTGAAGAAAACTGTTTCTCTCTATCTGAAAAAACAATTAAGGTAATAATTGCATAAAGAAATCTTAGTGACAGAAAAAGCTGGCACTCTTGAGATCTTGCACATACTGTTGCACTGGCCTCTGATCACAACGAAATGACTACACACTGAAATTCAACGGTAACTGCAGCAAGTTTTTAGCTTTGGAAAGAAATCTAAATGTGTTGATTACAGGTGATTTATAGTTGGGTATAACATTCTAAAAAGCACTCGGAAATTTTTACTGCTGTATTAATAAAAATGCTTGTATCAGGAGATTTTATATCACGGAAAGAAATAATTTTATACTGTCATATTTACCTAAATGTACTTCTAATGCAGACAAGGATTTTGAAAAATGAAACAAAACCAAGGAAGTAATTTGGGAAGGGCTAGCTACATCTACCCAGTTATCTAATCTCAGTATGGATGCTTATAACATGTAGCACTCCATTTATAACAGGAATCTTATTAAAACAAAAACCTGTTTTATTTAGCCAAAAGAAAAGCACCATATAAACACCACATTTTCACCAATATTCTAATAATGAGATTACCTTGTGGGAAGTTTGGGGAGACGGTCTGGTTTGCTGCAAACGTATTACTCGATCTAGGAGGAGTCTGTAACTGTTGTACAGCTGGAGCTTGGGAAGCAAGTGGCACAGAACTGCCAGGCAATACAACTACATTTGATGGTGTTACAGCTGTGCCCAAGGTTGCTGGATCAGTCATACAGGTGGCTATATAAAGGTTGCTTGAATTCCCAAAAGCTGTGCTTGTTGCTGGCATCAACTGTATAAGGCCCCCTTCGTTGGAAAGATGAGTTGAACCTGCAACTGAGAAGCCAGTGCAGTCTTCATTCTGAGTGTTAACTGAGGTGACCACAGGATCTTTAGGTCTAAGCACAAGAAGATTCTGCTCTGCCAAGGCAGCTGAATCTACATTTTTTTCTGTGTCTTCTGAAGTCAGACATTTGGACAGGCCTGCAGTTTTGGTTGGGGATTTGGCTGGAGATGACAGTATTATAGTAGGCAAATTTTCTCCTGTGATGCTGGAAACAGCATTATTTATCTCTGTGTCTGATGAAATAAATGGATCATCGCTGATGATGATCTTGAGGGACATTATATTAGAAGGATCAACATCCATTGGTTGACTACTAGAAGATACACTGCTTATACTTTTGGCCTCAGTACCTGACTCATCTGTTGAGGACGCAGTTTCTGGGAGAGGAGAGGGGCATATTTCAGAGGTAGTAAGATTATTTTCAGTGGATACTACAGAAATTTCTGAACATGCTTTATCACCAGGAGAGAAATATAAATTATCGGCATCTACTTTTGTAGAAGAGGAAGGTTCTTGCATTTCCCCTTGTGTACCCTCTGAGTTTGACAGTCCTGAAGGGAGGTTAAAATCCTTCTTACAAGGCTTATCAAGTGTATGCTGATCATTTGAATAAGTTTTGTTAGATGTATCAACAACTTCCAGCTGCAACTCCGCTTTGTCAAGATCCGAAATTTCCCCTGGAGATCCTGCAGCACAGTTTGGCTGTGTGCTCTGTTCCTGATGGCCAGAGTGGTGACCAGAGTTCTCCTGTACAACACCAGGTAAGGCAGCTGTATCATTTGTTACAGTCTGTTCTTTTTCTGTATCTGCTGATGGGCTAGAAATGGATGAATTGTTTTTTCTCAGCTGTACACTGTGGCCAAGGCTCCCATCAGAAGGACTTACAGAAAGTGTTTTTTCAGACAGTGATGTATCTGGTGATAACTGACATTTACTTGGAGAATGAGTTTTGTTTTCATTGGCCGTAGTATCCTCTGTCAATGAAATCAAAGAAATCTGTGGACTACCAGAACGAACATATTCTAAACTAGGACTACTTTGAGAACCATGACTTGGTGGGCCTTTTTCAATTTCCATAGCGCTCTCACTTTCAGACACTAATGCAGAGGACTCTTTTGTAACATAAGTATCTGCACAGTGTTCATTACATTTGCTGTCAGAACTCTGTCTCTTGTCAGGTTCAGTCAAACCAGGCACAGAGTCAAAAGCAATTTCAAGATCTCCAATATGTTCAGGGGTAATAGTTGTAAGTACTTCAGTCTGCTTCCTTGGTCTACAATTTCCATGCAGCTGTTCATTGGTTGCATTTTTCTTAGCCATATCATCATCATTAATGCTGGTCTTCAAGGCACATGTCGCTTCTCCTAACTGAAAATCTTTACAGGACAGTGATTCTCTAGAATTATCACCTGTAAAACAGAGAATAAACTAGTTTCATATTAGAACAGATGAGCCTTTTACAGCATTTTGGAAACAACTTATCAGTTCAATGGAAAACTGTTTCACATGAAACTAAGTGGGAATAATGCTACTCATCCTTACTTTCAAGTTGAGAGGAAAATCTATACAGTTACATACACTTGACAATCTGGAAAATCAGTCTGTACATTAATAATTAAAATTGCACACATAATATGCAAACAGCTCTGGTCACTAAATCAGATTTCCAAAAGCGCAAAAATCATCTCACGACAAAGACCTCTTGGCTCTATTTCTCATATACTTTCACTAAGTATCTGCTGCTGATGCACTACTGTCAAGAACGGTGTAGACAGACTAAACATATCTGTTGTCCAGAGTAGGACTGTTTTTGTGTATAAATTAACCGATACAATACAGAATAGAGATAAAAAATTAATATGGTAAGATGTAAAATATTATTTTTAAGTGTTCCATAATGAATACTGCAAAGTATCTCTGTTCTGAATGAGAAAACAGATTTGCCAACAGTATGGTTGCATTTAGGAGCTTACCAAGTACAACTTTTAAGTACACTGATGGGACTACTGTTAAATTTAATAGACTGAAACTTTCTAACACATTGGGTGTCTGTTATGTGTATCTGTATGTTCATGCAATGAACATGTCTGTAGGTGTATCTGTATGTTCATGCAATGAACATGTCTGTAGGTGTATCTGTATGTTCATGCAATGTAAACGTCAGATTGGATATTACCAGTGAAAAAAAGGAATAGTTTGAAATGTACAAATTGTCTGAAAGTATTTTCATAATGAAAAGTGAACACACTAGAAGAAATCTCAAAGAAAAAATAAAAAACCTACATCTGCTACTTTCTTCTGTTCCTAAAGAACTTCCAAATGTTTCCAGGCTATCCTCACCCACCAAGATTTCATTTTCTACTCCGCTCCGACCAGAAATACCAGCAGGTAAGTTCTTGTTTACCTTGCTCTTTCCTATTTTCAAAATAAAGCAGGAAGAACAGTTAACTATGTCATTTTACACACAAGCGTGATTATTACATTTTAAATGAATTATAGCATAAAAATCTCCTTACAGTTAATGTGAGAATATCCCTGATCAGACAAACAGAAAAATTTTACAACAGCACAAATATAAACTATCATTCCTTAGACAAGCAGAGTCTAAAATAACAGCAATAAAACAGTCATTGTTGGCAACAATCACACAAACCCAGAATTTCAGCCACAGGAAAATGCTGTACTTTATAGCCATGTATAAATACATCTAAGAATCTAATTGTGAATTGAGGGACACCAATGCCATACAGTCTATTTCTCTTGCAAAAAAGGCCTGCTGAATTACTTTGCTTTGTCAGGCAATACTTGGGAAAACTCATTCATGATGCTTCACAGTTACACTACAATTGAGCATGATGCACCCTACCATAATCAAACCAGTCAAAGAGAGCCTGAAAAGCTGGATCTGATTCTGTCTGTTCTAGAATGTCCTGTATAGCCTCTTCTGACATATGAATTTCACCCTGAGAAAAGACAAGATATATTAGAACTATTAGACAATAACTTCCACAACTTAAAAAGAAAAACAGACAAGAATAGGTTTTATTTCAGATTGTTTTTAGTTCTATTACTTCTACTCAACGCAGAAACATAAAGACTAATGCTGGGAACATTTCTGCCACAAACGTCACGTCTGTTAAAATATATCAGTGACTGAAACAAGGTTCCCCAAAACCCAAATGTCTCTTGTCATACACTACACTCTGTACATGCATATTGGAGTATTCTCCACATAACAACCAGCATTGACCAACAAGGACAAAATCTCAGGCTATACTGGAAGCTTATGCAAATGCTGTGGATCCTGTGAGCTTGTATGAGCCAACCACTGGTAAAAAAAAAAAATCCCCAAATTAACCCTAATTTCTTGGGTTTGAATGTATCCAGAAGCCAACGTTAAGCAAAAGGATGTTTAATTTTATTTACCCGTTACATGTTCTATAATATAACTTTCAACTACTTTTCTGTGGAGGGCAATTGGAAAGCACAGCTACATGGGACAGTGCTCTAAGATTCTTGTTTCAAGCTGACTTGTTTAGTAGCGGCCCAGGAATGAGTGGGGGACTCAGTACATACAAGGTTTCTCCTGACTTCCTGAAGATCCCCTAAGCACTCTACAATCTTTGATATGGTGGTTGTAAGGGTGGATGTCCCTTGTGATATGCTTATTTTGTCTGAGCTACTCTAACTAAACCAAGAAGCTGCTTTGATTTAGTTCTGCTCAGAAAAATGGAATACAGCTTTTCAGCTCTGTATTTTGACAATTGACCTAAAGTCATCAGGCAACAGAAGAATAGCTTCTGAAAACCAGACACCTCTACTTCATAAATGGGCAACTGCCTCTACTCTCCTGTCCTTCTCATGAGGGCTGTGAAGATTGTAATTTCACTCATTAAGAGTCCTTTTTAATTCTGTGATTACCAGCTTGAGGCTTGCAGGAGGACGAAGGCAGAACACTATAACTATGTTTAGGCTGTAGAAGGAGAACGAACATTTCCTTCAAGAGTGAGAAGATACTAAATTTGATCATTATTTAGGCTCCAAAACCAATTTCTCTTGCTATACTAGATCCAAGCTTATCTTAGAGCAAATCAGAAAATCAGATCAGATCAAACATCTCTGGAGACGACAAGATATTTTAAATTCCTTTTTCTTCTATAACGCTATTGATTAGATCCCCAGTCAGAAGCTGGTAGCCAATTACTGGCTCCAAAGATTCAATGACAAGCAGGCAGCTGATGACTGTGGGACAGTGTACTTAAATCCAGTCTGAGTGCAATGTTAACAGCAAATTACTGCCAGAAGCAATCCCATTCCCTTGGCTTTTGACCCTGCTGCATGCTTATGCTGCCTTGTATGGGCACTGGGAATGAATTCAGAGCGCTAAACCAGCACAAAATCAGTTCCTGCAGAACACTAGTGTCCTGTCAGCTCAGCTCCTCGAACCTGCCCAGCACCATACAAGGTAAGAGCTCATGCCTATGCAAGGGCAGCTGTGGAGCCATCGGGTAGGCTTGGGTGTGTTGGCAAACAGAGACAAACAATAAGATATCAGACAGAGGTTCAGCATAGTTCCCATAACTGATCATTCTCACGTGCGTGGTCTGAAAAAAATGTGAACAGGGCAACCTACACCCACCTGAAGTCCAAGGATTTCATCAATTGAAGTCTCCTGTTCTGTGGGACCACTGTCTGTCTGTTTAGGGGCCTGTGCAACACTGCCATCACTGCAACACATTAGTCATTAGTTCAGAACTCACAAATTAATCAAATAAGAATACATATGAAGTTCATAGGTTGCTTTTCTTACCTGCCCAGGATTTTGTTAATGTTTTCAGCGAGCTTCTCCTGAAGAGATTTGTTGCTCAAAATTTTTTCTCTGGCATTTTCAATAACCAGTTGCTGGAACAGAGTTTTAAAGCAGTCAGGTTTCTATTTTTATCATCACTAGAAAAGGAGCACGAATTTCCAACTTACTGGTAAAAAACATTTAAAAAATCAATTCAAACAGAGAAGACTTTTGTAACAGAGAGACAGCCAATCTGTGACATGACATTGCTATGAAAATCATCGCAAAACATTTCTGTACTTCTAGTCTCCTAAACTACAGCAAGGCTTGTTCTAAAGTACAGCAAGGCTTGTTGTGCCTTCTGGTTTCCATTCTCTAAAGGATTACTGTATTCCAACAGCCTACAGCTACCTTAGCAAAGCAAATAAATCAAGAAAAACAAAACACTACACAGCCACAACAACCTTATGAGATTAATACACAGAAGAGCTAGTTTCAAATACAAACCAACTCATTTATCTTCTAAAGGTAATTTCTATAATACTCAACATGAACATATAAGAGACAAGTTCTCTTCAGTCTGAATTTGTTTCTTAAATGTAAATACTTCCCATAACGATATACTCACTGGAAAGTTACCATCAATTAATTCTTCAAGAGGCTCACTTTCTTTTTCTGTTACTGCTTCGTCAGAGTCTTGAGAACCTCTAGTTGCTGAAAGAGGTCCAGATGTTCCAATACTTTTCCTCTTCTGAGATTCACTGAAACATTGCAGGAAATTTATGATGTATTTTATGAGAACATTGCAAACAATAGACCCAATGGTCAGTGAATGAAGTGTTTCTATTCCTTCTAAGCAAACAACAGATTTTAATCAACAGAAAATTAACTACATATTGAAAACACAATAAAAGCTGATACCTGTTTCATTATATCATATTCATCTATGGTGTCCGACTTCACAGAAGTTACAAACAAATATACAGACTGTGGGTAAACAGCACAATGGCAAATTGAATTCTGTGCCCACTATTGAGTATTTCCCCCCCTTTCCACTACATGTTACCTTAAGTGGTGGTACAGGTCCTAATTAACTGGCACTCAAAAAAAAAAAGATTTAGGCATTACCACTGAAAACAGAGACCTCTCAAGGAGCAGCTGTTCTCAAAGAAGAAAACAAATGTTAGGCTGAGAAAGAATTTAGATGATGAATAGGAAATATAATGTTTTTATATGAGATCCCAGTGTCGACTCTTCTGAAAACATCAATCAGCAGCAGCATTTAAATCAATTACATACAAAAAAAGTCATGCAGGAATAGAAAAGACTTGGAAAGGGTATGAACTCGTAAGGGTCTGGAAAAACAGTAAGAAAAACCATCGACTGGGATTTAGTCAAAGACAATAAATGGAGCACAAAGAGACCAGTCAACTCATTAAAAAAAAAGCATATTGGAATCAGAGAATAAAAAATGCAAAACTAGTATAAGAACAGTTTTCCACACCACTTCTAGAGCAAATATGAATTTTTTTTGCTGACAAAATTTACTGAAGCCAATAGTTTTGCAATATTAAATGCACATTTTTATCAATACTAAGAATTTTTATAATTAAAAAGGATATTTTGGAAGGAATACTAAGTCTCAGCGCCAAGATTATTTGCCTATGTCTAATACTGGAATAATGTCAAGATTGACTCTATACAAGTAGCCTCCTATCACTCTAATGAATTTCCTTTCCTTTGTGGAGCATCACACCCTGGCCACCCTCAGTGGCTCTTAAATGTGTAACACCCTACCATGTAAGAAAATTTACACTAGAGGTCAGAACATTGCATAATTTCTAAACGATCTTGAAAAACAAGCCAAACCAAACCCAAACCACACTCATGTTTACCTTTTTCGCCTTCCTGGAGAAAGCAAGTTTGAATGAAGCTTCCGTTCTTGTGATGTTGGAACTTGAATGTGTATGAAACCTCCTGCTTTATAAAGGGAAAAATAACATCATTTATTATGTTTCAATCAATTCCTCAGAATTCATACATAATAATTTGGTACTACCATGAAAATGAGGACCATTCCTTTTAAACATATCCTGAAATAAATATCCACTTGATGTGGATCATCTCTATCTGCCAAAACAAGTGTTTTGGGTAAGGGTGAGAACACAGGACGGAGTAATCACACACTGATGCACTTCTGATCTCTGAACTCACATTAGCAAGCAAGCACGTAAGCACCATTTCTCTTTTGGGCACTCCTTTTATTTCAATATCCTGAACTAGTCTGGAGAGCTAAGGGAGCAAAGCACAAATTTTCTGAAACTTTTTGGTGGAAGATGATTAGCCCTGGTTTTAGAAGACTTCCATCTATAGCCATAGTTTTCATAGAAAAAAGTGTGCAACTTACTGTTGATCTTTTCTTGAGTTTGCGACTGGCTCACAAACAGCATATTCGGTCTCGTCTGTGGCAGCACACTTTGATTTACTGCTGGCCTGTGAATTACTTGAGGAGATACAACTGAAGAGGAATTCTGTGGCCCTGACTGATGGGCTACTGACAACAATCCTGAGCTTGCAGGAGCGGACTGCTGAAGCATTCTCTGCCTTTTCATTTCTACAATTCCACTTCTTGTACGTACTGGAAATAAAGACAAGATGAAAATATGATAAAGGAATTTAAAAGGGTTTCTGATATTCCAAGACCTAATTAAGGGTCCTTCAACAACTAAATAATGAAACTCAAATAGTAAGCAACACCAACCTTTGTCTTATGTGTTACAGGTCCAAGACAAAATAATTCAAGAAGTACAGTCAACTTACACTGACACTGTAACCATGCTTGTACCCCTGCTTAAATATTTACAGGAATAAATCACACCAAAATGAGATTTTATTACATAATGTGTCACTCATATAATTAACCTTAACTGAAATAGCTAAATCAGTGTAAATCTGCATTTACTTAACAGACTAAATCTGATAAATTCAAACAACAGAACACCAGTCAATGCAGTGAATCGCAGATCCAAGAACAATCACTCTATATATCTCACATTCTCTTTTCCTATACAGGTTACTCAGTAGAAATACTACATAGAGAAAAATTTATTTTTAAGTAAAATAACTTTTCCTTGTTCAGAGTTCATGCTTCTGTAATGAAAGATAGAAAAAGTATACTTTCATATTTTGATTAGATATATGTTTGTGTGCATAAAAAGTGCTTCAACATTGTAACATGTCTTTATATTCCCCTTCTAAAGAAATCAAACTGAACTGGTGTGTTTTCAGTTCCTCTGTGAACCACAAATTAAGTGAACAGCTTCAGGACTGCAACAGCAGTTTTTAAACCTTTTAACTATGTAAACTTTTAAAAAGTTTTCAGCAGAGAAAATGCTACATAGAGAATTTAAGCCTCTTGCAAAAAGCTCAGCTTTTCTTGTTTTCCTTTCTTGATCATTACAGTAACACACAGACTACACCGAATACAACAGATACACTGAAAAAAACACTGCATAAGAGATTTGACAAGATTTCAAGAGTAAGGATGCATTACTGATTGCTGCAGCAGTTCCCCATTTTTTGTCAGATAATTTTAACATAAAACCTCTTGATCCCACGGAATTGAGTCAGGTACTTACTCCTTTGATTAGCAGAAAATCTAAAATCTGAACTCTGCATGCTCCTAAAAAACAAATCAAGCGACATAAATTAATGGAGCACAACAGACTCACACAGTGTGACAGTATCTATCACATGGTTAATGTCAGTCCGGTCCCAACCACATACTCCTTCAGAAAGCTTCGATCAAGTGATTACTATTTTTATTCTTTCAGAAAATGGTAACAGATCCTTCAAATGAAGCTTACTGTCATATTTTTGATGAAGTAACCACAAAGGTATCAGATTCTAAACGAGCCATAGTATACTGTTTTACTACAGGAAGGCCACATGCTCACACTAATGCCCTCCTTATCTCCTAGCCCCGCCTTAAAATCTTGAAATATCTACTCAGCGGTCAACTCTCACGTACCCCTCTTTTTCACCATCTCTCAGAAGCAACAGAGAGACAAACCATTCTCATACAATAAGGGGAGTTGACCAACATAGGGACTTGCTCCCAGAGTGAAATTTTACTTTCCTGATTTCAAAATTATATTACCTGATCTGAGAAAGTGTATAGTCTAATTTTTTCCACAGAGATGACATCATTGCAGGAACTTCATTTGTTGTTTCTAAAATGAACCACCAAAAAAAAAAATAAAATTAAGATGCCTAAAACTGACACCTGTTGAGAAAAAAGTAAAATCACAGGCAAAATAATTATTAGGGAGTGTTTCAGACATCATCTAACTTTACGTGTCTAGTCATTTTCTTAATATTCTATTCATTAGAGAGCCCTAACTCCTAATTTAAGAACTTTGAGTGATATAGATACAATTCTTAGTTTTAGAAGCCCAGATGAAACTGAGGCAAATACATTAATGATTATAATTCTCAATGGAATTTGCACATGGTGTTGACTACTCAGCAAACACATGTTAACCTAACCCAACTCGTTTCTGGAAATGGCATTCATATTCCCAAGTCACTTTTGTGTCCTTGAAAATTGTAACCTGGCAGACAGGCCTTTAAAAGTAATGGTTATTTTATTACGTTACCCAAACAGGTAAAAATATTTGGTCTTTTTGAAGCACAGAACATTAAAAGTATAAATGAAAAGATGTAAGCAAGCAGTTCAATTTATTAAGTTTTTCAAGGTGCCAAGTACAAAGTATTTTGATGGAAGTATGTTTGTGTCTTAATTACCATTTCCATCAAACCTAGCGTGAAAGGAAAAAAATGTTCAGAAATGCTTATGACATTCTAAACTGCAAGTCTAAGAACCAAGCATCACTAAAATCTGATTGCACAACATGTATCAAAAACCTGTAAGACTTGGCAACATTCAGAAGCTGGATAACTGCTTTTAAAAACAGCAAATGCTCTAGCTCTGTCTCCAATTTTCATACAAGATATTAAGTAATTCTAAAATTATTTTAATTAGTTTTAAAAACAACACAAGAAACATTTCAAAGCATAGGACTCCTCTTTATTATTTTGTAAAATCATAGAATATTTCAGGTTGGATGGGATCCATAAGGATCATTGAGTCCAATTCCCTGCTCCTCGCAGGACTACTTAAAACTAAAACATGTGACTAAAAGCATTTTCCAGACACTCCTTGAACTTTGACAGGCTCAGTGCCACGACCACTTCCCTGGGCAGCCTGTTCCAGTGACTGACTACCCTCTCAGTGAAGAACATTTTCCTAATGTCCGATCTGAACTTCCCCTGATCCAGCTTCATTCCATTTCCTCATGTTTTATCATTGGTCAACAGAGAGAGCCCAGCAACTCCCCCTCCTATTTATAAACAATAAACAGTATAATTTCACAAGCATAAACCCATACATTTTCACAAATTTTTGTATCTCTCTGCTTTATTACATTAGAAGTTCTGCTCAAATTTGAAGTGAAAATATATGCTGGCATATGCAAACTAAGATAATCAATTACTTTTGTTCACCAGATGCAGATCTAAGTAGCTTAGACAGGGGCCATATACCCCTTCCTCAAGGAGTTCACAACAGATAAATAAGAAAAATAAAAGAACACCTCATTCTGAAGGCTTACCTTTTGTTTTCATGGCTACATATTCATTAAGAATAGTTGTCAAGTTTTTTCCACACAGCGACTGGAAAGAAAATACTGATCTTAGAATCTTTACTGATAACTTACACTTCATCTGCTGTACCACATTATATTTGAGGAATTCTTTAGAACTCCACACCATGCTAACCCTCAACACAAGGAACTGTACTTTATGCTGCTGGTGCTTAGTTGTCTCAAACCAGGCAGAGAGCAATCAGTGAAACAAAATGCTATTATGTACACAAAATCTAAAGTGCTCAATCTCAGTGCACAACACTGGTATAGCAGTTAGAGCTCTGTGACCTCCACTCACCTTTGTTATTATGGAATAAAAACATAAAAATTAGATGATGAACAGCTGTAACAGAGTAATGAGTATGCACCATGCTGGAACATAATATGTATTAAGATGCAAACGTGAAGAGAATCTCTGTCTAAAGTAAAACTTTTAACAGTCACATAGAATTAACTTTCATATCATGTTTACCTGTCCTGTTATTTTAGGTGAAACAAGAAGAATTAAGATTTTAAGGTTACCACTATCACTTTCTGTACCATCCTGTCTTGTTCGCTAATGGGAACCCTACAAGGTATGACACAGTCCTTTACTGCGAGTATTTGAGCTGCAGTGAGAATTTTCTCTTAGACACTATCATATCCTCACTTTTCTCTGAATAACAGGAAAAATGTTTCTACTGAGAACATGATGATAATGAAAAGCTTTAATAATCTAGATAATCTATTTACATCTGGGTTTTCTAATTTTTGCTGGCCATAGCTCGGTTCTCAATTCCCAACCCCCACAGTACAGATAACTAAACACTTGTAAATGAAATAAATGGTTTCTTTTGAATAGGTGCACCAAGAAGGTGCACCTTGGATCTCAGAAAAAACATCCACAGATTTTGAATACTGTGGACAAACTCCCAGATCACGAAATTAATTGATACATTAGAAGAATGAAGCAGAAAACATGAAGAAGATGCACATATAAACACTAAAAGGTTGATACATAGCAATATCTAAACCCTGTAATTTATATATCATACTAAAAATCCTATTTTGTTTATGTTAAAAATGCAAACTATCTCATCACACTCTAGCTCTATACATATATCTACATATGCAGCTACACGCTGTGTTTATGCACATCCCAAGTTCCACCCTTCACCTCGGACAAAGTAGATGATACTGAACAAAGAGGAAGTGGAACCCAGTTTTTGTCAACAGTATTTGGTAGACTTGGATAAATCTGAGGTACCTTACCTAAATATTTACTATGTACCTGAAATGGACCATTATTGGCTTCCATGTCTAGAATAGGAAAGCAATCTCCAGTAAATTACAAGAGCAGCCCTGAAATCAATAAAACCTTTGCAACAACACCCTTCCATAAATCAACCTCAAAGCTGTAATGCAGACTAAACATAATATGCTGAAACCAATTTGCATATTTAACACTTAAATGTTTCTTAGTAAGATTAAATACTAGAAACCAAGTAACTGCTAGTATCACAGGATGAAAAAAACCCCAAACGAAACCAAAAGAAAACAAAACCAAAAAACCAAACTACCAAAAAAGCAGAGAGGACTACCTAACCAAACATTTTAAGCAGCATTTGAGAATTAATTTTTACACTGAAAAATCTCCAATATTCTTTTCCATGGATGCAAGACAACATAACTTTCTGCTTTGCAAATACAAACTCACCAGCAAGCAGGCTGGAATAAACCCATCTTCCGTACAGTGCTCTGCATATTCTTTCAAATCTGAGCTTTCCAAAATAAACTGATGACAGGTAGCTTGAAGATTTTCCTGTTGTAAATACCCTGCAACAAATCAGATGGAAAATTTTGCTATTTTGTTCACTTCTGCTCAATAGGTATCAAAGCTGCACACAGTGTTGAAATAATCAGGTAAAAATTTGTGTGTGAGAAAAGGAAAGTGAAGTTATTTTGACAGAACATATGTCTTAAAACATGTTTCTTTAATAGTTAAAACCAGAAAGACAAAAAAATATATATTGGAATTACACTGTATTTACAAACTATTAAAGACTGAAAGTGAGGCAATATGAACAAATTTTGATTGATCTTTAGTACAGACAAAAAAATAAAAGTCCTTGGCTCAGAAGGCTGACATACTAACTCTCACATGAGCTGAACCACCCAATTTGATACTTAAATGGAAATCCACAATATTTTGTTAATAAAGTGTATTGCTATATAACAGTAATTGTCCGCACATCCCACTGTTACAAAATAGGTAAAACCTGTGCAGCTGTTGCAACAGAGTATAAGAATTATTAAAAAAATTGTCATTGTACAAAAATCAATAACAGAAAAGGGTTTGCCTCTCCTACTTACAGTAGTTTTCATTTAGGACAGATGTACTAGCTGCAACTTGTACCCTCTACACACCCTAAGACTCAGTAGTTACCCTAGTAGGAAATATACTAAAAAAGTTTACTTTTCCAAAATTCCATTCCTCATCAAATATGTTCTGCTTTAATCACACTTTTTAACCCTGCTTTAATCCTCAAACACTTAAACATTAAAAGATAGAAACATATCGATCTGAATGAAGGACTCCAGAACAAAGAACCACGCAAGAAAATGGTTCTTCCTTTTTGCTCGTAGCAGATCCGAACATGCAATGTTTTAAAGAAAGGGTAAAACATGTGCCTAATTATAAAATGCAAGATATATACACATTAGGACATCTATTTCAATGGATCCCCAAAACAGTCCACCTCAGTTCATGAATGCCTATAAATGGCCTGTAAGTCTGCATGAGGACAAATACCTTCTGGCAGATCTGAGTATAGCTGAAAAAAACAGGTTGTATTCCAGACACACAAGCCCTTGTCCAGGTCTTCAACAAGCAGGCAAACTTCAAAGTTAAACACAGTTGAATAACCACTGTGAGTTTAATCTGGCCTATTAGATAGAAAACATTAGTGGTACCTGTGGAAAAGGCTGTCTTATTTTGTATTTCAAATACATTTTCCTAGAAAAATCTTGAGCCACAAATTCCTGGAAGCTGAAAGTGTATTTTGGGGAAAACACGATTGCATCCTCGTCTGGCCAGGCTGGAAGATGGGGTATTAGGCCAGGTGAAGCTCTGAGCTGTGCTGGTACAGCCACTCTCATAATCAAACTCATCAAGAAGGTTGCAATTTTTCTTTCTTGAACCTACTACTACAGTATCACAAGGGATGACCAAATGCTTGTGTATGGGCACATTTTGCATATACACCAATTTCCTGCTAAATAAAGCATTCCTAAGTTTAAAAATGCCTGAATTAAGATCTCCTGTGCAACTGACTCGAGCTGCTTGTGCACGCACTGTATATGTGCATGCACGTATGAGTACACAATTCCTAACGTCACCAAAACCAAACGAAAGGCACAAAAGGTACACTATATTCTGCACATATTTTTACCTTAAGAAATGTCTAACTCATAGAATGCATTCACTCTCTCAATTAGGAAAAGATAAATGTTCTTATGCATTTTTCCGTGCATGAGCCCAGCTTACCATTTTAGTTTTGTTTCTTAAACCAATATTCATCAACCTTTAAATCACCTAGACGGGGTGTCTAGACACGGCAGGGTAAAAAAGAAAAGATGGAAGAAGAGCTGCACTGGGAAGCCTGTTTATCCGCCCAAATTCAGAGATGCCTCACAGAAGAGAAATCCCTATTAGAAAACAGAAGTAGTTACAAGGAACATCCTGTTCTACAACCTTAGGTTGCTCAGAGGTTTTCCAGACATGATGCGTTCTCCATGCCAGACACAAAAGACAAGACAGTCAGATGGATCATCCTCGGTACACATGATGTTGCCAAGATTGTGTATGAAATCTGCACCTCTCTGGTAAGCACACAAGATAAGCATTCTACATGGAAATTTGTAACTTAACCAATTTGTTATGGAAAAATACAATGAGAGATCTCCACTGAATGATTTCAAATCTTCTTTTACAATGCATGGAGTTTCTAAAAATTCTCAATTACTTCACAATAATAAAAACACTGCATTTCTTACTAGCCTTATTTCTCAAGACAGTAGCAAGAAACATTTCTGGTAGTTTTTAAAAATAAATTGTGCTGGAAGAACAGTGAAGAAAAGATTCAGCCTTAATGGCTTTGGATTCAAAAAAATTGTGGACAACTGAAAACTGAATCCCACGCTGGCAAGGTGCCAGGAAATCTTGGCAACCTGTGTCAGCAGGTACTTATGTGTGGGACCGAAATATGTGGGTGTCAGAGAGTGAAACGGTTAATGATTCACACATTCTAGGATCGCCAGGGGACTTCTGCAGGCTGGGAAGAGGCCCATCCCCCCCGCCACTGCTGCTGAGGGGTCGAGTCCTAAAAGGCGGGAAGAGCCGTTTTTGCCATGCCCTTCACATGAACTCTGCGCGTCTAGCCTGGGCAGTCCCAGACATTGGATGCTCCTGGCATGGCCTGCGACACTATCCATGGAAAAACTCCCCGCCCTGGGGAGGTACAAGGCATTCCCACCTGAGCTGGAAGTATATAACAACTCGTAACTACTCTGGGTCTGTGGGCTTCCTTCCCCCATCTCCAAGGAACAAGACTACCACTTCAACTAACAGACATGGAAGCTGCAACTACCAAGTTTCATTGCTGGACACCGTGGGTGATGACGATATACATTTTTCCACCCTTATCCTTTCTTTCCCTTATTCTCCCTTATCCTGTCTTTCCCTTTCCCTTATGCATTTTCCTTAAAGGTTACCTTTATGCCATATTGCTACAGATGATAGATACAGATGATAACACCCAAAATGGCAGTATACCTGTTTACCTTTGAAATAAAACTGTTTTAAAATAAACCCTACATATATATGTTTTCAAACACCAATTATTCAGTGTCGTTTTCACTCCAATCCACCCCAAAAGATTTATTAATAAGAACCTGGGTAACCCTCCCCTTTTCTGGGCGGGTTGCAACAGTGGGTCATATTTCTGGTTACCAATCATTTGTTTTTACCTTTGGCAGCGTACAAATATTCCAAACCACTGAGTCATTTTAAAAATTCACTGCTGCCAATGTCCTGAGCACACTTACAGCTGTGCCTTCCACAGACTGCGATCACGCCCGAATTCTCAGTGCAGCCTCACAGGTGAACCAACAGGGCGGGAAAGAAAAACTATCTGACTCTTAACACAGCCTTCTCCCCTTGTATTTCGGGTCACTCTTGAATTCCTCCTGTAATCCGGCACTGTTGAAACGCCGCTCACCAGCTCAGTCTGCAGGCGGGCACCGGAGACCATCACGTTTGCTTGGACTGGTGAAGAACCCGAGTTCCAGGCACGGCCTGGCGGGCTCCCCCGAGCCCCTCAGGATCGACCTGCGTTCGCTCCCGACAGAGCCCGGCCTGGAGGGCGGCAGGGGCCAGCCCGGGGACCGCGGGGCCCGGAATACGCCCCGGCAGCGACAATCGCAGCCTGGGGGGGACCAAGCGACGCGGCCGAGGGTCAAGGGCGAAGCCGCCTCCGTCTCCCGCCGCGTCGCAGGCGGCTGACAATGCCCGGCAGAGTCCTCCCGGCGCGGCCGGGGCTCCGCGCCTCGCCCTCCCGCCCTGCCCGGCTCACTCACCCAGCACCAGCCGGGCCACGTCGGACGGCAGCAGCATTGCCCGCGGCGGCGCGGGGCGCGGGCGGACGCAGCTCCCGGAGCGCTGGGACGACCCCGCCACCCAGGCGAAGGCGCGGAAACTCCGCCAGCCAGCGCCGCGCCCGGCCCCTTCCGCCGGAACCCGCCGCCGCCGCTGCTCATCCGCTTCCAGGTCCGCCCGCAGCCGCCGCACGTGTGCTGTGCCCCGGGAGCGGCGGCCGCCCAGACCCGGCCGAGGTGAGGGGCCCGGGGTCGGGCGGGGCGGCGGCCCCGGCGGCGGGCGCTGAGGGACCGCTCATGCGGCGGGGGCGGCCCCGGGAGTGTTGCGGAGCCGGAGCTGCCGGGTAGTGGTTGCAGTGCCCTGTGTCCCTGTGCTCAGCCAGCACATCTCTCCCTTGTTTATTGTATTTGGTTTGTGTGTGCCTTCCTCGCTCTGTGTAATTTATATGGAGGGTGAACGTGATCATCCCATAGCGGCTGGAAAACCGTGCAAGTAGTAAGAGAAATAGGTGGAGTCAGTCTCGGGAATTTTCCACTGTTGTTGTTATTAGTGGCTATTGAAATACCGTTAAGTACGAACGAGAGGACTGATTTCTTCCCCTTGGACGCCCAGGCCCTACAATAGACCCATGTTCCCACGGTTCTCGTTCAAGCATTTTGCAGCTCATCCACATTTCAGAAGCCATTAGTGTTTAAAAAGTTAATTCTTCCTTTTTGTTTCGTTTCCAGCAAAAGCAGGAAGTTTGCTGAGGTTTATTTTGCAGCTCATCCACATTTCAAAAGCCATTTAGTGTTTAAAAGTTAATTCTTCCTTTCATTTCCCGCAAAAGCAGGAGGTTTGCTGGGCTTTATTTTGTTCCAGTGCCCAACCACCAGAGGTACAGAGGGTGGTTGGGCACTGGAACAAGCTCCCCAGGGGCGTGGTTACAGCACCAAGCCTGACAGAGCTCAAGAAGTACTTGGAACAACGCTCTCAGGCATATGGTGTGATTCTTGGGGCTGTCCTGTGCAGAGCCAGGAGCTGGACATGGTGATCCTTGTGCATCCGTTCCGAGTCAGGATATTCTGTGATTCTGTGAAGTTAGTAAAGGAACTCTTAATTTAAGTGAGGTCTCTTGTACAGTACAGCCAGCCTTCACACTTACAATGTTTTCTTTTTCATACACATCTATCAGTCACCAAACTTCTGATCATACTTAGTCCCAGCCTGATCTTGTTTGAAGCAGAAGGAAATAAATACAGTCTAAGAGAGTAGATATTTAAAGTTTTATTTCTCTCAGTGGCTCTTTTTATATTCTCACATAAGTGCTTGAGATGCAGTGCTGTGAGTCATGAATGCCCATTCTCAGTTGCATATTACAGCCTCAGCAGCAGCATATGGATAGAGTTACTTCAGCTTGTGTGATCCGTTTTGCAGGAGTTCCTCTTGCCCTTGCTTTAAAGGCATAAAAGAAGAATGGAAGTCATATACAATGTCATGGTTGTCATCTGCAGCAGCATAACTTTATGTAAACCAGAAATGCAAGGTCTAGCTGATTCCAACCTCTGTTGAAGGAGAAGAGGCATAGTTTTAAGTGGTCACAAAAAGAAAAAGTTGTTTTCTCTTATGACTGGTATTTGGTCATCCTTTGACATGTTTAGTCCGGAGGGATTTGTCACATGGTAGTGACCTATGAAAATGTAGGATGTGAGAGAGGAAGAGCGTTTTCCAAGTGCTACCTTCTCCTGGCAGCATCAGGTTAAGATGGCTACCAAAAGTTTAGTGCTTCTTACTGGAATGTATTTGCTTTGTGTTGTTTTAATCTTACTGTAATGTCATTCCCTCTTGTCTGCCCATCTCTGTTAGCAGGCATAAAAAAGAAGGAAGACAGAGTTATGTGAAGGGGGTCTCTGCAGTTATTCTTTGACTTTGACTGTTGTCTGTGGGAGTAGATTATATTCTTGATGTGAAACTGCTTCAGTCTTGTGACCAATAAGACCACTAATCCAGACACAAATTAGCTTTTCAGTGGAACATGTAACACTGTGGTTGTGTTCCGTACTGGATTTTCAATATTTTGCATTTCCAATTTTTTTACTTGATTGTGTGTTAAATAATTACTGTTTTATCTATTTCTTCTCTTTGCAGATACAAATGACTATTCTTTAAACTGAACCATGAGTCTTGCATTACATGATCTGCTTGTTTGTTGTCGTCGCCTTGAAAATGAGAAAGCTGTGGAGCGAAGGGTAACAAGTTTTCTTTTGGGGTGTGTACCTCAATTAGCAATGAAGGGAATAATTAAATTTTTTTTTCTTGAAATACATTTTCAGAAGGAAGTTGAAAATTTCAAGAGACTTCTCCGTGATTCTGAAACAGTTCGCCAGCTGGACCGGAATTCTGATTCTAAACAAGGAAAGCAACTTAACTGGGATGCTGTATTTAGGTAGTTTCTTTTTTTTCTTTGTGAATGGTTGCAATTTTCTTACATAGAACATCATTCTTTTGTTAAAGTTTTTTGCGTTGCTGAATTCTTCAAGACACGGTAAAAGGACTGTGGCTTGTGAATGAAAAAATGATGCACTGAGGTTTGTAGAGGCCAATCTTTGATACAGTCTGCATCAGGTGTACTATAAGATTGGACTGAGCATGAGTGTGATAACTTCTTACAGGAGCTTCGACCACTGTTAAATTTCATGTTAAAAGTTGATCTGAAGTATTAGTTTTCATATAATGAAAACTAGTCTGGTCAGCTTTTCATTATGTTTTTTAGTTGGACATCATTGGAATAGTTCTTGTTTTATAGGTGTACCAAAAATATCATCAGAAGTATTTGATAAATTTTATATGTTGCTTGGTGGTCAATTACACATTAGAAATACACAGGAGGAATACAAAAATAGAAACTCTAAACTGAATACAAATGGTAGGCCCGAAAATCTGTAGTAATTGCCAGTGACAAAGCCGGTGAAAAATCTAATCTTTTCATAGATCTAAAATATAATCCATATATTAACTTTAGATCATGGAGAAATAGGACTTAAAAGGTTTTCCTCAATAAAAACAATGGTAAGTATTTCTTATTATTTTGCTGTATAATGTTGCAGCATAAATAAAAAGACAGCTTTGGGTTTTTTTACTGATTTTAAATTGTATGTTTATCATGATGCAAAGCTTAAAGGAAAGTTTGGTTCCTATTTGAGTTACTTCTGGATTATCTTCAAAATTTACAGGTCCTTTTATAGACTATTTCCGTCATGCTTGGATTGTAATATATATCAGTTGGTTTTAATCTTTGATAATTAGAATTGTGAGAACAGGAACTGGCATTTAGACTAAAACAGCATTTACCTATTTTACTTCAGTCATAAATGAGCAGATCCTTGGTTAATATCTTTTTATTTTTGAAGTGTCTTGCAGAAATATTTTCAGAAGGAAATTAAAAATCTGCAGCAGACAAAACCAAATGCATCTGCTTCAACCCAAACTATGAGACAGAAAAAGATACAAGAAGTTGGAAGCCTGGTCAAATACTTCATCAGATGTGCTAATAAAAGTCAGTAATTTGTATTATCATATAGAGTTACTGTTTTAGTTTACTACTTTGCTTTCAACTTTGAATTTTTACCAGTTGCTAGTGTAGGGTTCATCTTGCTCTCTTACAGATGTTTACTATTTAAATATCTTAATGTGAATCAGTCCTTTGTGCTCCTTCTCTGTCCTTGTTGATGTTCACAGTTCCTTTTTCTAATTATTCAATTTGTCTATAACTGATATATTTTCTCATTTTTTTCTCATAAAAAAACAACCCAAAAAACCATGGGTTGTTTTTTTTTCTTTTTTATTAAATAACATTTACAAACAATTACAGATTTATTTGGGTTAATTAAGCAGTCTCATGTTGTTTCTTCATGTAGGAGGACCCAGGCTGAAATGTCAGGAACTTTTGATTTATGTCATGGAAATTATAAGAGATCCGACAAGTTGTGCTGCATATGGTTCTGACTGTAGTAACATACTCCTAAAAGACATCCTCTCAGTAAGGAAATACTGGTGTGAGATATCCCAGCAGCAGTGGTCAGGTAACATTTTTAAACCTACTTAGAAATGTCTTTTCCTACTACAGAAACGTGTTTAGATGCATTTTAATTTGGTTGAGGCCCTGTGGTGTGAGATACTACCCAAAATATGGAGTAAAGCAGTGTCAGCCTTGAAGGCTTACAGTTGAAATAAACAAAGCAACAGAGATTAGGAATTGATTTTTTTTTTTCTTTCTGCATACTGTTTATTGTTTGCTGTGTTTATATACAGTCAGGCTATGTCTGCATGGTCTGCACGGGGCTTAACACCTATAGGAAATCCACGGAATGTGTGTGCTGGAGAAAACCTCAGTAAAGCTAGTGTTAGTGTGCAGTTGTCTGCAAGTTGTTAGGAACTGACTGGTATAGGTTTGATATAGTTAATGTATTACTATTATGTTTTATTATCTGAGTTTTGATGGCTCATGAAGGTCCTAAAAAAAATTGAATTGATGTTCTTATACGTACGTCGTATGTAAAGAAAAACTATAAAGCTTAAGATGTAAATAGCAAAAAACAGATGTAAAAGTTGCATAATGATAGAGCATGCAACCTGAACTGAGTGGAAATGCACAGATAGTTTTTCACTTTTCAGAGCATTGGATTTGACTCCAATTTGATAGTTCATTTATTTAGCATGAAGAAGAATGTTTGTGTATTCTGAATTATCTGACATCTACTAACCTCTCAACTCACCTTTTTACATTTGTTGATAGTATTTCGAAAAGCAAAAAGGATATTAGGAGTTTTATAGTCTAGTTTGTTGGATGTTGCATGCATAATTTGGAGAAAATTTGGAAGTACTGTCTGTAGTGCAGTGCTTTGAAGTCAGAGTTTGGATTTCTGAAAAGCACTTTATGAGAAAATGCTTTGCTCTGCAGCTTGAAGAGAGTGGCTTAACTACAGAATAGAAATAAGCCTGCAAAGAACTCAGAAGAGGGATCTGGTGATGCTGGGAGTGAAAAGGGAGGCAAAAAAAAACTGCTGAAGGCTGGCAAAGCAAAGCGACTGAAATGGAATCATTCAGGGTGGGAGGTTCCTGGAAGAGTTCAAGGCCAGGTTGGATGGAGCTGTGAGCAATCTGGTCTAGTGAAAAGTGTCCCTGCCCATGGCAGGGGTGTTGAAACTAGGTGATCTTTGTGGCCTCTTCCAACCTAAATCCTTCTATGGTTCTATGTGGCTGGGTAATTAAAGAGCCTGAGGATGAGATCTCTGAAGTTAAAGAAGTTGGTACAATTTGGCTGTGGAGATAGAACTGGAAGTTGAAGATTGAAGGGAAAGCTGGAACTGTGTGGGAGCACTGCCTGAGACTAGGAATGCTGTCAGCCTCCCCATTGGAACAGAAAGCAAAGACAAGGAGGCTGGAAGCTGGAGTTCAGAGCAATAAACAGGAAACAAGAACTGGGTACTGAGGTAGAATTGAGCCTAAATGGATAGGGAATGAGGCAAGAAGCCAGGAGCCTATGGGGGTTGCAATGTGGTGGTTAGTTTGTTTAGGAACATGGAAGTTAGGAACATGGATTCTGTGTATGGACAGAAGCTGGAAGCATGACAGAAGAAATTTTGACATTAGATCATAAGAGGCACAGTGTAATTTAGTTACAGGAGTGAGGCAGGACTGAAGACTATAAATCCAAAGGAAGAGAGCCTTTAATCCATTAAAGGAAACAAGTCGCTTTTATTAAATGAGAGATATATGAGCTTTGTAAAGGTTACCATAACCTTTTTTAGTGATTCTACCTTAATGCTTGCTTTTAACTCTTGGGGTACAATGTGGAAGTCAGATTTCTCTTTATAAAATCAGGGGTCTGGTGCAGCTGAAAGTAAAAACATAGATTCCAGCTCTTAACTACACAGTGTTGGTTGCTATATCTTTATTGCATTATTTTTCATCAAGGTTTTTTTTATGTAATCCTCTATAATATATATTTTTTAATATATTTGTGTATTTTTTTAATACATTTGCAGAGTTGCTGATCCTGTATAGCCAATTATACCTCAAACCTTCTGGAAATATTAGTAGAGTCTTGGTGGCTAGGATAATTCACACACTTATGAGGGGGTACTGCTTCCAAACTGATGGGTTGAGTTCTGATATGCTTATCTTCTTTTCAAAAGCAATGCAGTCTGCAAGGTATGTTGCAAGTGCTCCTTTTGTATGCTAATAGCTACTTTTAGAAAATAAGTAATTTTAGGTATTTGGGATTGGACTTGAGTAATAACAGGTAATACTTCTTTAGATATATTTTTTCTCTCTTTAAATGCCAATTTAGTAACTTCTTTAAAAAACTAATAACTTCTGCATTTGTTAGGCAAATAATATGTAATTACTTGCTAGTATTTACATTTAAACAGTTCTTATGAAAAAAATTAGATTGTTTCTTTTGGAAATGTACATGTTTGATTTATGTTACAGACAGGAGAAGAATAGTGCAGGCCTGGATCATATTGTTGGAGCAATGAATATCTTTTGCAATAAATTTGCTGACAACTGTCGCCTACGGATTTGTAAAGTAGGGGAAGAAATTTTGCCTACATTGCTTTATATATGGACTCACTATAGACCAAAGGATTCCCTGAAGGAATCAATAATTGAGTTATTTCGTCTCCAAGTTCATATTCATCATCCAAAGGGTGCAAAAACTCAGGGAAGAGGTACAATAAAAAGCTCCTTTTTTTTTTTCTATTGCTGTATGTCGTTGTTGAATTTACTGTGTAATTCAATTTACTAGTAATTGTGTTTGTCATGGCCTATTTCAGTTCTCGCATAATTTTTGTAAGGATATTTTTTTGTACTTTGTACAAATCTATGCATTGCATTTCACTGTATTTTTTCCAGTTAGATGAAGAATTGTTTACTAGAAACATAATTCCTAACTTAATTACTTGTATGTGCTGATTAAGTTCTCTCTTTTTCACTTTTTAACTTTATCCATTCTCCATTATAGAACTTGCTTTGCAGGCCTATATTTGTTGAACTTTATATGCTCTACTCTGATTTTGGCTGTATTTTGCACTGCCTAGGTAGGTTTACATACTGAGTTGGTGATACACATTATGTTTTCATTGTTTTTGCATGTACAGGTGCATATGACTTTACAAAATGGCAAAGTATCTTGCATAACCTGTATGATCTTCTGGTGAATGAAATAAATCTCATCAGTAGTAGAGGAAAGTATTCTTCAGGCTCACGTAATATTGCTGTAAAGGAAAATTTAATTGAGTTAATGGCTGATATTTGTCATCAGGTAACTTTTTTTTTAATATAAACTTGACTATGTAATTACTGAGTTGTATGTTTTGCTTTTTAAAGTAATACGACTTAATTATTCCTCAGAATAATTTACTGAGGTATTCATATCTGTGTTTTATTGTGTTTCGTTGTTAATTTTGTACAGCTTAGAAGTGTAGTATACTGGATTTCACTAGTGTTTCTTGTTAGGCTGTAAGCAGAGGTCTTGTTATAGTAAGGAATAATAAATAATAATTCTGGTTCCCTCTTAGAAGGCTTTGTACACAGTAAAGAATGGACTAATTTAGGTTGGCATTTCAGTTTTCTTGCAAATACTGCTTTTTTTTTTTCATTTGTATACTTTTAAATTTCTCTTAATAAAAGGTTTTTACAGAGGATACCAAAGTCCTTGAAATTACCCAGTCCTATGCCGTTACACAAAGAGAGCCCAGTGAGGACACAGTACCAAACAAGCGCAGGAGGATTGAACTAGGCTGGGAGGTCATTCGAGACAACATGCAAATATCCCAGAAGGATTTTGATGTCATACCTTGGTAATAACATCTTTACATGAAAGAAGTATCATGCCAGACATCTTTTTACATTTAACATTCTCCTGAATATGTTGTGCGTTCAAGTTGGGTGTCTGCACATGCTGTAATCATATATCTAAGTACTGAACTTAGATTCTCACAGTATTTGGAAAGCAGTGAGTGCTGGTCTTGGTACTTTTGCTTTATGAGTATTAGGAAATAAACATGATATTTACTGCTGTCTTAATCTGGCTGTGTTATAGCATAGCAACCATTAACAGTTTGGCCATTTTGGACTAGTTCATGCAGTTTTCTGTAATACCTGGCCTGAAAACTGTTGCAAGGCCTGGCTTTTTACCTTGGACTTTGAGGAGTATTTTGCTTCCCATGAACTGGAGGTATAGCTTCATGTCTTGCTGACTGTTGCAGGAGGACTGTAGCAGTGAGTGTAGCAAGGAGTCAAGTTACTATTAAAAGACCAAAAATAGACTTTTCCAGAACCTACCAGTTGTAGCCCTAAGCCCAGGCATGTTGATTGTTTAGCTAAAATAGATTACACTGGATGTTTTTTGCTGTTACTGTTCCTCTCTATCTTTCTGACTTTTCTTGGAAACTGCAGTACAAGATACCAGAGCAGCATAGCTGCTTATGGATTGGTTTCTGCACTGGGGTGGCAGGTTTGTGTGAGTGTGTGTTTACTGCTTGCAGTATTGGGGCAAAATGGCTGTTTAGGATCCAGTTGAGAAGTTAACATGCTATTCTGTGTGGAGGTGCCAATGGCCAAGAAATACTGCAGGTACTGTAATTTCATAGAATCATCGAATATCCTGAGTCTGGAAGGGACACAAAAGGGCTGAACTCCTGGCCCTGCACAGGACAGCCCCAAGAATTCCACCATGTTTTTGACTCTAGCTGCAACCATTGATATAAACTAAACCCTTCCAGCTTACCATCCCCAGCTAAACATCTTTTCATTTTCCTGTCTGCAGAGATGTTGCTGTAGTGTTTTCCTTTTCATGTATTTTCACGTTTGAGGTCCTTCTCTGTGTCAGAGTTTACAAAAGGCTAGTCCAGAAGAAGGAGAAAAATATTTTTTTTGGCCTGAAAATTTCCTTGCTTGTGGTCAGAAGTGTGTGAACTTGGCTTGTAAGAAATCAAAAATCAATGAAGTCAGTTGTAAGAAATTATTAGTGATAGTAAGGCTAGATGTGCAGACTTTACAAGTGAAAATGGTAGAAATATTGAATCTTTGTATTTTGATAGTAAAGAAATCAGCTCAGTACTGGAAAGTATAAACATGAAATGGCAATTGGAGAAGGCTTTGTTAATTTATTGCTGAAAACGCAAATTTATGTATGTTTGCTTAATTGCTTCACTTTGTATTTTCAAGGTTACAGATTACAATTCAATTAATATCAAAGTATCCCATGAGTCTTCCTAGCAGTGAGCTACCTCCCTTACTCAATGTACTTCACCAGTTACTGCCTCAGCAGCGCCGAGGAGAGAGGACCCCATACGTGCTTAAGTGTCTCACAGAGGTAGCTTTGTGCCAAAACCAGAAAACTGATTTGAAAAGCACCCACAAGTTGGAGCTCCAGAGAACCTGGGCAAAGATTTGGACTCTTATCATTCGCAGCGTAAACTTCCAGCAAATCGAAGTGGAGAGCTTTGGGCTGCTTGGAGCTATGATTCAAGGAAACCTTGTTGTAACAGATAAAGAACTCTGGAAGATCTTTTCAGGACCTGCATGCAAGCCTTCAAGGTAAAATGAAAGTAGGGATAGGATCTGATTCACATTCCTCTTTATTGTGCAACCAAAATCACTGTGTTACTCACTATTATCGTTGTTGTGGCTCTATTTCTGTTTAAGAACTGCAAACATTTGTCTTTTAAGCATTTGAAGTGACCATAAGTATGTAAGTTTGAAAGCAAGAGGCAGAAGAGGAAAGGCAAGCATCTTCACATTTAAAATGGACTAAAAATTTAAAATCTGACTGGCAGATCTGTTGATTTTTTTGAAGTTAAAAAGTATGTTTTCTTCTAAATTTTTATTCTGAAATAAATGTTCTAAGGCAGTCTTTAAAATAGATCAGAAATGTCTGTAGTAGCCAAGAAAAATGAAAATGTGAAGATTTTAATGAAAGCATTAACCAGTATGCATGTTTATGTCCTTGATGCTTCCTGTGCATGCATGAATACTGACTTTGCTTTAGAGTGCTGATCAACAAATACCACATTGTTTCTCACAAATCCTGTTCCATTTTTGTTGCAGTTCTTCTGTATGTTGTTTATCATTAGTGATGTCTGCCTATTCAGTGCCAGAAAATTTGGACACAGGAATAGAACATAATTCTGAAAGAAATGTGGATTCCGCATTAAAGGAGGCAATAATGAAATGGGTCCTGTCCTGCAATTTGGAGGAAGAGATAGAAGAATGTGCAGAATTGCCTCCTGTACTCTGCAGGTAAAGTCTTTGGGGCATAATTTTATGTGTAAGCTCACCCTATAACACAGAAGACCGCGCAGGGAAAAGTGTATTACGTTAATGCAGAATTCTATTACGTTAATGTTTCTGTAGAGTTTATGGGGTTTTTAAGCTTACTATAGAATGTCATTCTGGGGACCTAATATCTGTCTATATAATTTCAGGTACATGATCTATGTGTTAGAAATATTCAGTGTAAATTTAGGTTTTTCTTCAGGAAAACTGTTAATCTGCCTAATGTTTGATGCACTTCAGGAATCCTAAGAGCTTGTCTGATTGCAAGACAATATAAAAACATTTTCTTTCTTTACAGTGATTTTCCTCATCTTGTATTACAAAAAATTCTTGTGAGTCTCACAATGAAGAACTGTAGAGCTGCTATGAACTTCTTCCAAAATGATGCTAAATGGTATGTTTTTAAATTAATCATTATAGATACTTAAGCTAGGAATGCTGCTGCATGGTTCACTGATGTATATGTTCAAGCTTTTGGACTATGTCTAGTTTCCTCTTAATGAAACTAAAATGTGTATCAATTGTTCTAATGCAGGATAAGACTCTCCTACTGGAAGTTAAAAATGCTGCTTTTAGGGGTTTTATGAATTTCTGCTCCAACTGTGTAAAGTAGATTGAGGTCAGCAATCTTAACACAAAAAAGATGCTGCCATATGAACTGCAGTAGGAGATATGATCTGTTTGCAGGCTTCATGTTTCCTTGCAGTTGAGTTAGAGCTAAAATGGTAGCGTCCATTCCGCAGTGAAAGTCATGTCAGAAATTAAAGGTCAACCAGAGTTTGGAAGCACAAAAAGATAAATTATTTTGCTTTTGTTTATTTCTTCTATTTAAATAGTACTTTTAAAGACTTGTAAGTTGTATACTGGCTGCTAAAGTAAAAACTATTTCTCTTCTTCAAGTGAGCAACATGTGCAGGGTAAAGAAGAAAACAGTTTTTCTGATGTCGAAGAGCTGTACCTGCAGACAACATTTGACGAAATGGATATTTTCACTAACTTTGCAGTAAATGTTGCAGATAAAAATGTGACTGGTTCAAGACTTGCCATCAACCAAAATCTTAGGGAAACACTGGAGAACTGCCTTTTAGCAATGTCAGAAAAGCTTTTAAGCAGTTGTGCTCCCAAGGTAAGTTAGAAATTACTGTTACATCCTTACACTTGCGCTCCCAAACAATATATTTTCAAGGCAAAGTGTATGGATTTTCATTCCTTCTGCTATTAATAATGAACCAAAAACATTTAAAAATTGTATCCAGTAATACCAAATAGAGAAGTCTGTATTTATTTACATAATTCACAAAATATCCATAGTTTTCATAAGTATGAGTAAGTATGTAGTAGCTGTATTGAAGTGTAAGCATGTGCAAAGTTGTCACATAAATCAGTTACCCTGCTTTTGTGATGTTGGTTTCGACTTCTGTGCCCCTGTAATGCTGCAAGTTTTTTCCAGTTTTCAGCTGAATTAGCCTGA
This sequence comes from Lepidothrix coronata, assembly GCF_001604755.1. Classification (NCBI taxonomy): domain Eukaryota; kingdom Metazoa; phylum Chordata; class Aves; order Passeriformes; family Pipridae; genus Lepidothrix; species Lepidothrix coronata. The sequence continues at coordinate 150,158 of NW_016690233.1, read as the reverse complement.
GACATAGAGTTCTTAAATAGGTTTTGTAAAAAGATGCAACTCTCTAAAGGAGTAATTGTAAAGAAAGCTGCAAATGTGGGCTACATGAAAAAGAGTAGAGCCATTGCTCAAGGGAACTGGTTATCCCCCTCTACTCTTTACCTCTAGATGGCATCAGAAATACTGCACCCAGTTTTGGGCCTTCCAGTACAAAACAGACATGTAATGCTTTCAGTGGAGGCCACTGAGAAGGTGGGAGCTCCAGCACTTGGCCCTGTGAGGGAAGACAGAGGAAACTGGGCTTGTTCAGCCTGCAGCAGAAGTGGCTTTTGGGGAAGCCTACCAGTTCTTATAAGATTGTCTAAAAGACAGAACCATGTTCTTCATACACAGTGCTTCCTGCAATAGGAAGGTGAGACAGAATTCTGTCTGTGTGAGGACAGTCAGTCAGTGGCACAGGTTGCTTCGCCTGAGAGGTTGTGCAGTCTGCATCCTCTGAGGTTTTCAAGCCCTGACTGGATCAGGCCTTGAGTAACCTGTTGTGACCTTAATCTGACCCTGCTGTATGCAGGAGGTTGGACCAGAGACCTGCTGAGTCTGAACTATCCTGTGATCCAGTTCCTGACCTGCTCGTACTGTCTTGTGTCCTTGCAGAAGGTGAAATAGATAAACAGAGTGCGTGCTAGGAGCTTGGAAGTATTGCCATGATGGAATCTAAAGGAGAGAGGGAATTAGAAGTGGTTTGAAGGACGGAGGCCTAAGGACCATGGGACATACAGCTAGTATTATAACGTGAAGAGCTGAAAGAACTTTTTCAGGAGCTGAGGCAGCTGCCATGCAAAACACTAGGATGCAAATCTTCATATATAAAGTGTTTACAAAAGACTAAATAATTCTATGTTTTGTGGTGATAAACCACTGGTATTTATACTGTGTATTTGATTTAGTCTAAGGTTCTTTCTGCTGAACACCTTGTCCGATGTGTCAGTCTCCTGGTTGGTGTTCTTGGTTGCTATTGCTACACTGGTATATTTAAAGAAGAGGATGCCTGTAAATCAGAGTTGTTCCAGAATGCTAAGGTAAGCAGTAATGCATTTGGGAGCTATTAAAAATAAAATAAACCATTAAATATAAATTAATTCTTAAAATTCTGTTCATGTTGACACATTTTCAGAGCATTGATTACTGCTTAGAAAAAGGCAGTTTAGAGAGGTTTAAATGTATTACTGTTTCTGAAAGAGAGGAGTCACTGAAATTGTCAGTATACTGGTACGCCAGTTTTGCAGTGCAGATTATTCTAAATATTGATACATTTCTGAGTCACACCTTTTAAAAAAATGGAATAATCATGGACATGTAGACAAAGGACTACTTATGAGTCCTTTCATTTCTAGGTCTTTTATGCAGGAATTTAAGATAGTTTGATGATTCAAGCCAGTATGAAGACAGCTATTGCTGCTATTATTATTGTTACTGCTACCTGAGGTGGTTTCTTGCTTAAACAGGAACTCCCAAACTTACACATTTTGGAGATATACTGTATTTTTCTTTTGTGATGAAAATATTAGTGTTTCAGGCAGGTGTAGGCCATGTTTTTGTCTCTTCTGGAGCAAAATGAGCGAAACGAAAATCATGGAAAAAAGTCTGAACTCAATTTTGATGCACACTATGAATATCAAAACTGTATGAATGAGAATCATATCCTTTTGTCTTTATGTGTGTGGTGTATGTGCAAATGTACAAAGGAATTTGACTGAGATTTTTTAACCATATTGTATTTTTACTAGTCTCTTATTCACTATGCTGGAGAAAGCATTTCTCAGTCAAAAAACAAACTAAATGAAGATACCCAGATCAACTCACTGAGGACTTTGATAATGCAGTGTACAAAATGTTTGTGCAATTGTACCAAGGTAAAGTTTATAAAGGAGTTTATATTTGTTTGTTTATTAATGAGATCACAAAGTTAAATATCATACATATGGCTCCTGGATAAAAATTAATTAGCCTATCTGTACATCTTGCTTTCTTACAGAACAGTGCTAATAAGATATTGTCTAATATATTCCTACGCTTGTTAACATCAAAATTTATGAATGATCTCATAGATATTTGCAAAAATCTCGTAAGTACATTCTGTCTATTTCTAAATGCAGTGTTCTTCTATGAGAGGATTGTTTTTACAGCACAGTAATTTGGAGGCAAACCAAGCAAGATACCTATTATTGAAAAAAATCAAAATACATTGAGTTTTATAGAGAATCCCTAACTGGGAACATTTTTCTTTAGCAATGGAACACAGCTTAGGAAAAAAAAGAGAGCAGATGGATAACATGTGATTAAGGTTAGCATTCTAGTTCACATTAAAAAACAAAATTATGCTATTTTTCATTTTTTTAATACTTCATTACAGTAGAAGTATATACAAAAAATTCTGTAACACATGATGTTTAACTTTAATGCACTTTTGAAGGTTTGGTTTTTTTTGGTGTTTATTATGTGAGTATTTAACTGTAAATGGCTCACTGGGAAAAGTAGTAGTGTGGCACTTCACTTAAAACTTCTCTTTTTGGCACATTTCTTGTAGTCAGGTCCAGGTGGGCAAATTCCTTTGTTTTTGTAGATGAGGAAGATCTGAGAGCTTTACCTTCTGTTAACTTGTCATCTGGTAGGGAAAGTAGTAATTAGTGTGTCCCCAAAAAAGTCACATGCCTTTTCATTTCTCTGTAATAATGAAGCATGATGAGAAGTTTGTGGGTCTTGTAGAGAGAACTGTTTTAAAAAAACTAACACAGAGATTAGTATCTGTCTAAGGAAGCTTATATCCTGAAGAAAATAGTTCAGATGGTTCATATGTGCAGATGACAGGTTTACCCCAAAGGATGAAATTCATCAATTTCATGTAGCTCTTACTGTCATCACCTATTCCAGTTTACTGAGGAACTGTAATGTCTCTTCTTGTCCTGTGTCTGCGGTGTTTCTTCTGTCTTTAAAAGCCAACTTTAAAAGGATGTGTTTTTGTCAGATGACAGCTACTGGAAAACCAAGTGTACTGGGAGAAGTGGATCTCAGGAATGATCCTGAGGAGAGTATAGTGGAAGTAGATAACCAGGTATCTGATGATCTATTCGATAATCGTTCAGTGACTGACATCAGTGATACAAATGAAACTGGTGATATGCAAACTGTAACAGGTAAGTCTTCTCTACATCCAAAACTACTTGCAAAAGCTTGATTTTACAAATTGCTCTTTGCTTGAAAGATAGCAAGATACAAAATCATGCTATATTAGTAGTTGAAACAGGTAATGGTTGAACCAGGTACTTCCTAAGCAATTAATTCTCATCAGTGTTTTAAAGATGTTAATGAAGTGTTCTAGCTCTTTTAGAAAGGAGAAGTTTATTTTTTATTTTATAAGTAGTAAAATGCAAGAAGAGAAGGTAGCTAACTTTTTCAAAGCCAGGCAGAAGTTTTGGCAAAGAAGAGACAAGAAGAAATGTTTATAAAATACCCATCTCTTATTAGACTGTGCTGCATTTTCTTAAAAGTAGCGCTGTTTAATTTTTCTCCTTTTCCTGAAGAGTAATTCTTGACATGGTCAGTTTTTTAATATTTCTGGACCTTCAGAGGGGCAGGAGCATGAATCTATCAGTTTATTTGTGTTACGAGCTACAAGTACTGATGCTCTCTTTAGTTTTACATTCTTGGTTAAAATGCTGTGTATCTTAATGTTTAACCAGGACTATGTCTTTTTATTGTTGACTGAGAAGGAAATCTGGGTGTTATATTACTGTCACAAACAGTAGCTGGTCTGTTTTCTTGTCATGTTGAATAAATGTCTTCGTAAGTATCTTATCCAGATAATATTCTAATAAGTAAAGCTAGCAATTGCTGGAACTTACAGGAGTCCGAAATGTGACAGGAAAATTACATGTCTGCCTATCTCGTTTAGGTTATTAACATGGGATATTAGGATATTAACATAGTAATTGTCATCATTTCAATTTTGGGGAATCTGTAATTTAAAATATATCCTAAGAAATAATTAACAGTACAAAAGAACACAGTCGCAGATGGTTCTACAGAATTCATTTCAACCTTGATGGAGAAATCAGCTGTGCGTATGGGCACATAAATTTAAAACCTGTGTTAGAGAGGGCCTTTGTAGAAGTGGGAAACACACTTTAACTGTTACTGATGCACTACTGCTCAATAACAAATAAACGTAAAGGTGCTTGTCCTCTATCTGTTTTGAGAACTTACTAGTTTTGTAAAGACCTAAAATATTACCGCCTTTTCTGTTGTCCTTGGAGAAACATTTCTTACACGGAAATCTTATTTTCAGGTGCTTTGAGCCCGTTAGCTGAGGAACAGTTGACAAAGCAGGATTTACTTCTCCTTGAAATTGTGAGGTTCCTATGTATTTCTGTAACTACAGTCCAAATTCAGACAGTGAGCTTCCGAGCCTCTGACATACGGCAGAAGCTGTTAATGCTTACCGATGGCAGTGTCTTTGATAGCACTAAGCCATTACATCTGCACATGGTGAGTGTGAGCTTTTTTTACAGCAGACTGACCTCTGTAATTGTACTGTTATTAAATTTGTAAAGTCTTGTCAGTTACATATTGTCTTTCTCCTGTTGTCAGTTCCCTGAGAAGACTTAAAATGGCTACTTCTAGTGTTTTTGAAATGTGCTGTGGTCAGGGAAAGAGCAGTTAGAATTTTTAAGCCAGAAAATAAAGAGTTAAGAAGTATAACATCTTGCCTTTATTATTAATTATTTTTTAAGTAACTGAAAACGGTCTCTGTAGTAGAATAGGATCTATGTTTTAGTTTACATAGGAAATATTTTTACTGCCAGAACTAAAAATTTCATGATCTATATTACTGTGTGACAGTCTTTGCATGAAAACATGACCAGTCTAACACACAATAGCTGACGATAGGTATCTTTGCTGCATGATTTTGTGTAAGAGTTACTAAAAAAGTTTCCTAATTTTTCTTTTTGTCTACTTATTTTCTTAAGTATTATTTTCCAGTTATGAAGTATCATTTTCCATTTTGGTTTTGTTTGGGTTTTTTATTTCATTTGTTTTTTTTTTATTCCACAGTACTTGGTTCTTTTGAAGGAGCTCCCTACTGAAGAACACCTCTTGCCTGCAATGGATGCAGATATGCTTCTGAAGCCTCTTTCGTAAGAGAGAAACTCTTCAGCATGTTTTGCATCTGTTTTAGAGGATTTGGTGGATTTTCAGTGTTTCAAGATTTTCTTTCTTTTTTTCACAGTACCGTGTGTTCTTTGTACCGTCGAGATCAAGAAGTTTGTAAAGAAATTCTGAATAATTTGCTCCCTCTAGCAGTAGGGTTGACCCAGTCCGATGCACATGCTGAAGAGACGGGGAGTGCCAGAGGACAATTTTTGACAGTTGTTGGAGCCTTTTGGTATGTTATCTAATGAAGAAGTCTATTGGACATAAAATTTTTGATTTTTAATTTTTAACTTTGCTATCAGTCTGAAGACTGTAGTGCTGTTTGTGTCTTGCTGTTGGTATACTATGATATCTTTATAAAGAATTTAACTTTCTGGATTTTCTGACATGTTATATCTGTAGCAAAGATTTGTCCTTAAGATAGTATTGAAACAATAAACCCTATACTGTTGTGAATTAACAAAGACTGATTCTACGCTGAGTTGCATCAGTAATTATAACAAGTGATAACTTCAGCAAACAAAAATGAATAGTTTGCAATTACCAATAAAAATGTCAAATCGACCCAAACGTGCCTTTTGAGTACAAAGTAATCAACTGTGAGCAGCAGAAGCTAACTTGCTGTTTTTCAGAATTGTGGGCAACTTTTTCCTTTATTCAAGTTTTCCTTATTTTAGGCATTTATCTCAAGGAGGGAAGTGCACTGCATCAGTAAGAGTGGCCCTTTTAAACTGCTTGAAAGCCCTGCTTGAGGTAATCCCAGATTTCCTGACATTCATTAGCATGCTAAATATTTACTTAAGATGTAAATAAAAATAGTGTCTAAAGATCTTTTGCATCTTTCAGTGCATCTAATGTAGATTTTAAGTCACAATATTAATTTTCTTCAGGCCGATCCTCATTGCAACTGGGCAATCCTTAATGTGAGAAATGAAGATCTACCTGTGAATGATGCCTTCCCACATTTCCTTGCAGACAGTCACCATCAAGTTCGCATTCTTGCTGCAAAGTCAATTATCAGGTGATAATGTAGATATTTTTTCTGTTTATGAAAATGATGCTTAATTTCACCTTACTAGGTATCACTTTGGCTTCTGCATAGCTGCACTTTTCAGTACTTCTGAGACGTTAATCTTGACAGAATATAAAAACATACCAAGTTACTTTGTGTTCAGCTTGAACAGTAAATGTTCAAACTTCATCTACTTTTTAGTTATTCTGTGATGTGAGAGATCTATATATAGAGAGAGAGAAACCATAGATATGTATATAAAACTATATGTGATAGCAAATTTTGTACTAAATTTATTATGCAAAACTTGAATAGAAAATAGTTGTTTATCCTCTAAAAAGAGATTAGGTACACTGTATAGCATAAAAACTTTTTCAAAGGATCTCATGTTTTAAATACTGTACGTAGTTCTTCCTCCATACATCAAAAAGGGTGTAATTGAACTGGAATGGGAGTAGAGGAGAGATGTTCAAAAGTATGAAACACTTTATGCACAACTATCGGTTGCATAAAATGAAGCCCTTCAGCACAAACAGAGTTGAATTGCAGGAGGCATAACATAAGTCCACAAAATCTAAATCAGAACAAAGTGAATATTGACAGTTTGAGGACTAGGGGACATCAAGTGAAGCTAACAGGTTCAAGATTCCAAAAAAATGTGGTTTATTTCTTTGTAGAACAACTTACCCTCGGTGTTATTCTACTACCTTCAACTGTCTTAATATTTACAGTGGTTCAAAAAGCCATAAATTAATGAAAGAGGAAATTATTGAAGTATACTAAATACAGTCAGCACTTCTAACTCATGGTGTGCCTAGGTCACCTGTGATGAAATGTTGTATTCAAGGAATTATTATGCGTTCAAGGCAAGCATATGGTGATCTTTCTTAGGTAAACGCTAATAGTCACTTAAAAATGGCTGGAGTAGTGTTTGGTTTGATTCACTGTGGTGTTCCCATATTTGTTACAAAGAGCAAAGTGGGTTGGGCCTTTATCTGCAAAACATATGCTCTTTGAGAAACTCTTTTTACGTACACATCTGTTCAACAAATACACTCTCAACATACTTCATGACATGAAATGTTCCATTATGATGGACAACTGAAGTTTGTCTTCTTGCACTGGCAAAGACTGGGAAACTTTTATGTATTTTCAGACGATTCTCTGCCATTGCACCCCAACAGAGATTCTTGATTATGTTTAAGGGAGTGGAGGGAAACTGCTCTATTAGAAAATTAAGACAAAAATAATTATATTCAGAAAATCAGAATATTATTATTTGATAAGCACAATATGTAGTAACTCTGTAGACATGTTATGCTAATAATGATTGTTCTTTTTTTAAAGTTTGTTTCAAGATGTGAAACAGAGAGATTCTTCTGGAATGTCAAAACCTCTTCCCTTGAAGCTCCAGCAAAAGGCTTTTGAGAATGCCTATCTCAGAGTTCAGGAAGGAATGCGAAACCTGGTACCAACATCTAGTCATTAGTTTTGCCTAATTTTAATTTTATGAATAAAATTACTTTTAACATGCTTGTGTTTAGTTTTCCAAGAACATTAATTCTTCTGGACTTCTGGTAATCTGAACTGGTGAAACAAAGTGGTAGTCAGGAAATTTCTTATACACCCAATAACTCACTGTTTTACCCACATTAGAAGTTTGTAAATTTTTTCACTATATGTTCTAGACTGCTCTTCTGAATCATACTACTTGTTGTTGCAGGTTTCAGTGCTGTAACACTTAAGAATCGTAGAAAAATGTAGCTTTGATAATCTAGACAACATACAAATAGTGAATAAGAGGCAGTGTAAATTAAGTTATGTGTTTACATAGAATAAAACCAGGTTTGTAAATTTCAGAAAGATCATGTTTCCAAAGGTATTAGAGCAGTGGTTTTCACAAAACTTAAGATATGCTTAAAAAACTAAACTATTCAGAAGAAACTTGAAGGAAAAGTTTGACTTCAGTGCAGTGACTGGAAATACAATGTTGTGGTATATTACTGTGGAATTTCTTTAACTATTAATCTTTCTTTTAGTGTCTTTCACTTTTCTTCCCTCCTTGCTACCCTGCTAAGTCATCTACATCATCTACATTTTCCACTTTTTTTCTATCATGCTGTCATCTATCTGCATGTCATCTCTGTGCTGCATTTTTTTCTGTTCCCTTTGCCCACTGTCTTGTAGCGTGGGCTTGCTGCTGAGGCTTCATCTCTCTGTCATTGTGTTTTGTCTCAGAACTGCTTCCTCCAGCTCTTTGTCATCTCATCTTATTTCTGTGTTATCTTGGCTCCTTTTTCTGTCACTTCAGTTTGGTGTTGTCTCAGCTTCTGCCTTTTCATTGCAGTTTCTTAATATTATATGAACTCATCACTTGTCAACACCATGCCTGCATTTGAATTGCAAGGCAGTTCTTTCCTGTATGCATCAGGGAGTAGCAAAAAGGAGACTGGTCTTGTGCCTCCATAATTTCTCTGTTAAGTGGGTTGCATTTGTTTAAACTGCTGATATTATAATATGAACTGGAGGGTATGAGGTGTCAGCAGGTGTGCTGGCATGCTGGAGGCAGTAACTTCTGGTTGAGGAGTGAAGCAGGCAGCTGGGGGAAGTAATTTTTAAGCAAATAAAGCAAGATTTTCAGCAGTATTTATGTCAGTGCCCTTAACTTTAAATTATTTATGCTCATTTTTTAATTAGGAGAATACTTTAACAGAATCTTTGTCCAAGTTCTTCATTATTTCTTATTGAAGGTCAGGGGTGATGCAAGCCCTGAAGATCTTTTGGACAAAGAGCATAATGGAAAAGCAGTTTTGCTGATGCTTATAACCATGGTTCTGTGCTGCAGTCCAGTCTGTGAAAAGCAAGCTTTGTTTGCCGTTTGCCAGTCTGTGAAAGAGAATGGATTAGAACCTCACCTGGTGAAAAAGGCAAGTATAAAATTCCATTTTATATGTAGGTTAGGCTAAAATTGGATGAGTACAAAATGCTTTGTCAGTGTTGAAAGTTGTTAAATTTTGTAAGGGTATCACTAATGTGGTATTTAAATAACCGAATGAATTTGTAATTATATTTGGCTACTTACATAGAAATAATGACATCATAAAAGCCAATTTTAGTGGTAAATCTTGTGTGTTCAAAGCACAGATCTGAAATACAAATAGACTTTTATACATTGAAGATTGCAGATTTCATTTAAAAAAATCTTTCTACCCAGTGGAAGCAAATTTTCCGATGTGGAAAATGTGTAAAATAAATGCAAAGTATTGGAGGATGGTGTGTGTCTATTTTGAAATTCACAAGGACATACTGAAATGATTGCCTTTCATGCCAGTCATTTTTTAAGTGCATGTTTTCTCTCCTTTTTATCATTTCTTTCTATTCGCTGCTTCTGTTTTTACACAAAGTCTCTACTTCACAAAATTCCTTGACTGCGCTGTTCTGAGATGTGGCAATACAAATAATAAAAAAAACTTGCTCATGCTAATAGTAGCTGAGTTATGCAAGTATTCATTAAAAGATGGAGGGGTACACATGGAGGTGTAATGCTGTCAGTTTGCCATGGTATCATGTACTCAGTATGCTATTTTTGCAATCTTAATTCATGTACAGGTTTTGAAAAAAGTATCTGACATTTTTGGCTATAAAAGTATAGAAGACTTCATGATGTCACATTTAGACTATTTGGTGATGGAGTGGCTGAAAATAAATGACAGTGGATATAGCCTATCTGCTTTTCCTTATGTTCTTCTGAACTATGGTAGCCTTGCGGAATTCTACAGGTAAGTTTGCTATATATGAAAGCATTATTTAGATTTTATTTACAATTATGACACAGGGTCCCAAATTTCTAAATGTAGTAATGCATCAGGATTTTGTTGTAAGGTAACGTATTGAGAACTTTTGAAACGTATTCTAAGCGTCATGTATATTATATTTATGCAGGTAAGATTTATTTTTTTGTGTGTAGCAGTAGCTAAGCAATGATTGTAAGTTTTGTTATAAAGTAGAGGAACGGTATTTGCTATATGATGCTCAAGGTTTTTTAAAAATGCCAGTTCAAGGACATTTTGGAAATCTATTTGCCCTGTGTAGGTCTTGTTATAAAGTTCTGGTTCCACACTTGGTGATTAGAAGTCAGTTTGAAGATGTGAAGTCACTTGCTGACAAGATTGAAAAAGACTGGAGACAGGTTCTAGCAGACTGTTTTCCAAAGTTGCTTGTGAATATCCTTCCGTATTTTGCCTATCAAAGCCATGGAAAGAGTGAAGTAGAGGAGCAAAGAGATACGGCTTCTAAAGTCTATGACATGCTTAAGGATGAAAACTGCTTAGGAAAACAGGTATCCATTTAAAATGTGTAAATTGAGTTCTATAGCATTTAACAGACCAGAAAGAAACATTTTTATGTTCTCTAAATGTAAACAGTTCGTTTATAGATACAAAATTATTATTTTAATGAATTCAAACCAGCCAGATTTTTATCCCAAGGATTTCAAGTAGCTATTCAATAGAAACTTTCAGGCAGACAGTTGACTGAATTATAATTTTTTTCAGAATGCAGTAAATTTTTTTTACCATTCATTATATAACCCTGAGTTTCTCTGTCATATATCTGTCATGTTTCCCTCTTAAAATATTTTGTTAATGGTTTATGAGGAGCCATCTTCTCCAGAGGCAGACTAGTCAGGACTAGTAGTAAAACACAGGTTTTTTTCTATATGCTGTAGGAAAGTAAATTGTTCTAGTTGTGACTGCCATAGATAAGACTTAACCAGGCTTAATTTATGAATAAATTGTATGTCATGGATAAAGGAACAAATAGAGAATCAAGGCAGGAGAAAATAGGTTTTCTCAGAAGGAAAAGAAATATTAAATCATTTTAGCTAAAATATTTTTTTCTTATTAAAATACTATTTTTCTTTTTGTAGCAAATTGACAATTTATTTCATAATAACTTACCAGAGATTGTGGTTGAACTGTTGATGACTTTACATGAACCACCTGGTACCATGGTAGAAGAAGGAGCTCATCTAAGTAAATACATAAGGTATGTATTTGTACATTTTCTAAATGCTGAGTGTGTTTATATAACATGGTGCACTAAAAAATGCCCTTCAGGCATAAAGAGGTGGCCTTGAAGTTGAGAATTGAAGGATTTTATTGTCATTACTAATGATGTATCAGTCATGCTTTCTCGCATAGTTACTCACCGGCATCAGGAAGGAGAACCTCTATAATTCTTCAGTTAATGGAAAGAATGATTGTGTGGGCAAGGGAATACCATTGTATGTTGATGAGCTGGACTATGACAGTGCCAATTTGGATTAGTTCAAATTTGGATGGACTGCCCTCTCTGTAAAATTGGTCAGGTTTTAGTCTCTAAGGTGATTCTTTTAATGGTCTTTAATAACTAGAGGTCACTGAGAAGTAAAGTTTCTTAGCAGTTCTTGTAGTGGAAGCTCTTGTTTTTGGTAAGGAGATTGGTTAAGCAATGCCAAATAAATTCCTAATGAATAGAAATATTCTAATGCCATAAATATCTTCATTTTTATTGACTTTTCAGTTAATTCAGGTAATTTATGTTAAGATACAAACTATTTGGAAAAACATTGCACTTCCTAAAGTTATTGAAGAAGGTATCTTTATTGTAGAAATATAAACTTGAAGGAAACCAAAGCATTCCTATGAAAATCTGCCGAAAGTTAAATGGCTGAGGATTTCCAAACTCTTTAAAGAAATTTTTTACTGTAATTTTATTAACAGACTGTGGAGTCTGCTTTTAGATAAAATTTTTCTTTCTAAGAAGGGAATGGTAAGAAAAGAGTGATGAAACTTAGATTTTGCTTTCTTGTTACTACCATGATGCATTTCTTTTCTTTTTGAGGTCCCAGAAAAGTTGACTATCCTTTTTTTTATGATGAGATTCATGATTACTTTTTTTCTCAATGAAATTGTTCCCACAATTACAAAATGCAGAAGCTTTATCCGTGACTTGCAATTAGATTTTCCCACAAAGTATCTTAATAGGCAAATGTGTGGGTTTTTAGCAATAAGATCTTTCAAAAGAATATGAAAGAATGCTGATAAAATACAGCTTAGAAAGCTGCCATAGAAGGACAATAAGCAGCTACAAAGTAAGGCATAAGTCAGTTTTCTGGGTGCTTTTGGTGCTTCTTACTGAAAGCAGAAAAAATTTTCTAGAAATTCATGTGTTTATTCAAAAAGAATTACTGTATTAAATACAAAGTGTTTTATTTCGGGGAAGAAAAATTAAATCTCCTTTTTATTCATTTAGAGAACTGGATCCTGCTCCTAATCCTCCTCATTTTCCATCTTATGTGATTAAGGCAACCTTGGACTATATTAGCAACTGTCATAAAAGCAAATTAAAAAGTATTGTAGCAGTTCTTTCTAAAAACCCTGTAAGTATGTAATAATTACTTCTTTTTCTGTAGGGTGTAGAGTTTGTATTATGGGTACATTTTGTTTTAATTAGACATTTTCTTCATTTCTATATGAGGAAAATAAACAACCTTAGACCCTTTTCTGTTCTTTTATTTGCCTTCTGAAATGGAAGAAGTTGTAAGTTCAGGGACAGATTTATGTGCATTATATAATTATAGTATTTTATTAATTGTTGCATTACATGCATTATATAATATGTATTCTATAATTGTGTTAATTATATAATTATATGCATTATATAATATATATAAAGTAGAGAGGACTATTTTAAGGGTTGGGGAAATCTGTGTGTACTGGACACAATTTACAATGTGCCATACTTGTCCTATGTCTGAAGAACATTTTAAAATAATTACATATGGCCAATTTTATCTAAATATGGCCTACAATTAAAATATAAGTGTTAGCTTCTCTTACTGACTGTGAAATTTTATAGTCAGTGATATTTTTCAAAACTTGATTTTCATTTATTAAAGGCAAATATGAAGACATATGAAATTATACAGCCCTTGCAATAAAACCCGAATGCATTACCGTCTTCTAACTTAATTCCTTAGAAATGTAGCTGTTTCGAGTTATGCTATTTTGTTGCATATGTTGTCAAGAACTTACTTTGCCTATGCATAAATAATCTAAAAATAAGAAAAAAACTTTTCTGGGCCACGTTCTTTTAAGTCTTTTGAATGTAAAAGTTAATATTGCCAGCCAGTACAGTAAGTTTTTTCAAATGTAACACAGACTTTTTAATATTTTAAAATGATGGGTTTTTTAAATTTACAGTTTTAACAGTTGCAGTCTATAGTGATATATTCCATGAAATAGTGCATTTTGTGTGCATTAACATTACGTTTGAAAGAATATAGGTTGAATCATTACCCAGTGTTTTAATGCTTTGTGTTTGATGTTTCTTCTGTTGGTAAAAATTACCATAAGTGTTTGACTTTCTGAAAAATGTGCATAACATTTCTCATGTTGCGAGGAATAAAAAAAGAAAATGAGGCAACGTGTGGCTTATAGTCCTGCTCAGAGAATTCGTTTCCATGTAGGTCTTTTGTTTGTTTAAAGCAATAAAAATAATGAAGCTTCTTTGCCCATGCCCTTTAACAAAATATATATATCCTGCTTAAGTTTTTTCTTTATGTAAGGTATATCTGTATTGACATTATGAATTAATTTTTTACTCAAAATTTATTCATTTTTAGGATTCATTCCAGAAAATCCTTCTAGCTCTTTGTAAGCATGTATCAGATACAAACAACATTTATAAGAAACACAGAGTTCTTCTAATTTATCACCTGTTTGTTGGTCTCTTACTTAAAGAAATAAAAGATGGTTTAGGAGGAGCCTGGGCTTTTGTACTCCGAGATGTAATTTACACCCTAATTCACCACATCAATAGCAGGTAAATACAGTAATTATCTCTTGTTCTTCCTGTCTGTACTTCCTTATTCTTGGAACCGTACATTTCAGTATCGCCAGCAGATGTGAATTCATTTGTAGACTTAATTAAAATTTGCTGAGATTTAAAATTAAATTGCCATTCTTTTATAATTTCAGAATTTAAATATAGAACTCTTACTAAAGTATGGAATGTTTTGTGCTATCCTGGTATTTAGATGGTCACTATACTGCAGCAGCATGTAATAGGCTATCAAATTGTACAAATAAACAGTGTTGGGAGATTTTGATGACAGAAAGGGTGTTTAGAAATTTAAAGGATATGGGAGAAAAATTCAAAATGTGGAGTTAAGTGCAAAATAAGCACAGGTTAAATAAAATATGCTTATTGAATTAATAAAGAGTATTTACATTTACATTTTCACTGGTGGGTACCTAGCAAAATGAATTGGTACGTATTATCCTAGCTTGCTTCAGATTGAGAAAACTGGTCCTTCATCAGGCCTAAGATTTAAATGGAGATCCTTGTCTTTCAGATAAGAAGACTAAGGTATTTTCTTACTTCAGGTTTAGCTTTGGATTTCCCAGACAGTTATTCACCTAAATATCTTTGAGTTGATGTGCAAGTTGATTGCTTTGCTCGTTTGAAGCGTTTCATAGGCCGAGATGTTGAAGAGATGTGTGGATTTTATGGTAAATGCCATTATTATGGGACTTACTATTGCAACTAACACTGAACTGGGACAGGGACAGTCCATGCACTGGAGGGCAAGGCTGCCTTTCAGAGGGACCTTGTCTAGCTGTAAGAGTGGGACAACAGGTACGTTGTGAAACTGAACTAAAGCAACCATTAAGTCTCTCACCTGAGATGGAATACCACTGTGTCACCCATCCAGCCAGGACCTGAGAGATAATTACAAACTGGGTTAGGCTGAGTGGAAGACCCTGGAGGGGATAGGTAGAGTTGATCTAATTTCTGTTCTTCAGTTTCTGGGGGGGAAGACACCTTACAGTAAAGGTAAAGTCAGATTTTTTCTAGAAGCGTACAGTGAAAGGACAAGTGGTAGCACTCAGCAAGTTGCAAGGTGGGAAATTCTGGTTGGATGTAAGGGAAAGGATTTTTGCAGTGAGAATAGTTAAATACCAGAGCAGGTTGCTCAGGGAAGCTATTGTTTCTCCATCCAAGGAATATGTCAAAATTCAGTTCAACAAAACCCTGAGAACCTTATCTGAATTTGAAATTGAGCCTGCTTCAGGCAGGAAGCTGGACTAGATAATCCCCAGGTGGCCTTTGTAACGTAATATTTAATTTTTTTTTTAACTAATGGTTATTTTAGATAGAGGAGGATTCAGAGAGCATGGTTTCCCCTTTGTTCTGTTTCTGTCAACATTGTTCTGGCAAATAATAGTCTAAAAGCCTTTTCTGTTTTGTTTTTTTTTTTTTAATTTTATTTTCCATTTTGGTATATATTTTTCTACAAGATTTTATTCCATTTTTTAAAGTGATAAGTCAAACTCAGTGTGTTTAAGTTTTTCTTTGTCTCCTGAGCTAAGTCCATAGAGCTGATTGATAAATTTTAAACCTGAGAATCAGTTCCTCCTTATTTTATCTTTTTTTTTCCCCTTTTTCTTCCCTGTTGTGTAATAGGCTGATACTTGAGACAATGACCATTTGTATTTCACTTTGTTTCCCACGACAGACCTGTTATTATCAGAGACATATCCATGCGCAGCTTTTCAGTCTGTTGTGATCTCCTTCATCATGTTTGCCACACAGCGGTTACGTGTTGCAGTGATGCTCTAGAGACACACCTTCATGTTATTGTAGGAACCCTAATACCTCTTGCCATGAAGCAGTCTGAGATTCAGGACCAGGTAGTTTTGCATTGCTGCTTATTCCTTATCTGTTAGCTTCTTAGCTCATGTTCACAGTTGTTAAAGCTGTATCTATACTCATGTTCAATTTTAATTCCTTTTTTCTATGATTTGGAGATTTACATCAAAATTACTATTTGGGATGGGATAGTATGCCTTTAATTTTTTAAATAAAAGCATCTTCACTTTTGGTACTTCTGTTCTGCCAAATAGCACGTTGAGTAGCTAAACAGTTACTTAAAAAGCTCTGTGGGTGATTTCACAGGAAATACGTATAAAGATTTTAGGTATGAGAAGGTGTATAGAGAACAAAGAGGGAAAAGTATGCAGAGAACAGAATTCAATGGTTCAGCTATTTATTTAACAAATAATCTTTAAAAATAAATCCTGCACATAGGCCTTAAAAGGGAAACAAAGCAGTTTCTGTTGTGTGACAAGCATTATTTTCCAGAGTATGCCTGTTGCACTTCAGTCCTCATGTTGCCTTCTGGGTTAATCTGATCCCACAGTACCATATGCACCTTTGTGGTTGTGTTGTAACTCTACATTATTCTTCTCCTTGTCCTTCAAGTTCAGCTGGAGGGCTCTGCTGATCCAGCTGAAACTAACTTGGCAGGTTTTTTTTCCCAGCTTAATGATCGTGATCAGATTTACAATATGTCGATGCAAACAGTTGTCCATGCACAACTGCAAAGGCGACTTGTCAGGGCACCCCTAAGCAGAAACAAAGTAGGGAGGACAGAAATTTCTCTGAATTGGAACTGATGTCAAATATGAAACCCTCTCATATCATACTCCTGCAGGGAAGACCACCGTCTAGTGATCACTTTTTCTTCTTTTTATTTTTTCTTTTAGTATTAAATGGAGGCTAATTAATAATTTTCAGGTAAACACAGGTCTTCAAATAAACACATCATGATTTAGATTGTAGAATCCTCAAAGCAGCTTGGATTGAATATCCAGTTGCATTGATTTTTAAGCATAAAAGCAGTGTTTTTGCAAAGAAAGTATGGTACGACTTTGTCAAGCATTTATTCAAGTTATGGATCTGTTATAAAACAAATTCTGCAGAGTTCAGTGATTTGGGCTATAAGTTATGATATTGATCTGAATTTCAAATTAACAGCACTTTAGTGAGAATAATAAAGTCTTGATAACATCAGAAGAACTGTTTGGGTGCAGTGTTTTGCTAAATCGTTGTCAATATCATAGTGATTGTATTGGCCAATATTTGAGATCAACTTCATCAAGAAACAGGATAGAACTGCAGGCCATGATAGTAAAAACTTTGATTTTTGTTTGGAAGGGAGAGTAGCAAAAATGCCTCGCCATTTTAGAATATGTCTGTCATTTCTCCAAGCCTCTAAACATCTTACAACTTTTATCAGTGTAAATAAATTATCTTAGCAGTTTAGTGGAACTTGGAGAGCTACATTATAGCCTGAATAAGAAATATGGCTTATTGTTTCTTAATGTTTCTCTGTAATTTTTGGGTTTTATTTACTTCTTATATACAGGTCCTAGGCTTGTTGAAGTATCTGGTGATAGATAATAAGGATAATGAAAATCTTTATCATGCAATCAAATGCTTAGATCCTTTTCCTGAATATCCAGCTTTTAAAGATTTGCGAGCAACTCAGCAGAAAATAAAATACAGTAAAGGACCATATTCTCTTTTGGAGGTAATTACATTTTAAAATATATCTCATGACATAGTGTTTTTGGTAATGCAAACTTTCAAAATAAAAAGGATTTCCTAGCTACAGTTGAGAAATATTTAAATTAGACGTAGATTCTTTTTATTGCCAGTTTTCAGAGACTGAGATATTTGTAGGTTTCTATTCATACTTTGCATCCGTTAATATCCACCTTGTGGACTGCTGAGAGCCACTTCTTTGCCTGAAGCTTTTATATTTGTTTGTTATATGTGCTTAGTACAAAATGTTGTTTTGCAGGAAATTAATCACTTTCTCTCAGTTGGTGTTTGTGATTCACTGCCCTTAACACGGCTTGAAGGACTGTATGATTTACGCAAACAATTGGAACAATATAAAGATCAGATGAAGGATCTCCTGAAAAATTTCCAGGGTACCGATATATGTGTTTTGTTTCTTTTGTATCTGGTTTTAGGTGTTTAGCAAGGTTTTATTTTGTTTCAAGGTTTTTGTATGTTTAACAATGTAACCTTATTATAGTTTCACATGCAAAGTAAAATTACATTTATTATTCATGTAAAATCTGAAGTATCTGTAACATAGTGTCTTATAAATATTATATGAGGTGTTACATGGTAGAGAGAATAAAACAGCCTTCCAGCTTTTGGCATGGGGCACGTATGATTGTGAATGCCCAGGATAAGGTATAATATGAGTATATGGTTTTATGGCTGCTTAATGAGTTTTCTTGTTTTATGAATCTCCCTACTCTTTTAAATGTAATGAAGCTACATTTTATTAAAGTCATAGTATGTTAGAAAGTAAAGCTCTCAGAAGTTTTTAAATAGTAGAATTTAGTTGAACCTTGCCACATCCCAGGATGCTGTTTCAGCCCTCAGTCCACACCCAGTTCCTTTCTATTTTGTTTTTCAGATGCTTGTGGCATACCATTTCACTTTTCACCTCTACATCAAGTCTTCATCAGCTTGTGTGCATGAGGGGGAGATAAAAAGAGCTGATGTAATTAATTGTAAATAAATGCAGACTAAAATTTGGGGAAGAGTAGTAGTCTGTTTTAAGGCCACAGTGCAAGTGCATAATGTCCCCACATCTTGAATATAATTTACAATTTTAGTTTCCAAATTCTGCTTGAAAAGCGTTAGTGGAAGGGCAACAAGCTTGTGTGGAGCAACTTCCATTGGAGGAAAGCCTTGTGAGACTGGAAAAGAGATTGAATAGGAGTGAAGTGTATGAACTGGTGAATAGTATGATGAAGCTGAGTAGGGAGTACCTATCACTTCTATGACAACAGATTAAATTATCTCACAGCAGTTATATGGGAGAAACCATGTCATTTTTTCAAAATATATACAGCGTGGAACTTATTGTTACTTACTGTGGAGATTAGAAACATAACAGACCTTAAAAAGGATTAGATATATCTTATAAAGTTTATTAGATACGAAGATCTGCTCAGGCAAAACCTGAGAAGTACTTTCTCTTGCTTTGCTGGAGGCAGGCTGGCAGGCTTGATGGGCCAGTTGCCTTGAGTTTGCCTTATACTAGAAGTCTGTTAACCACTGAATAATAATAATAACAACAACAAGAAGAAGAAGAACAACAATAATAACAATAATAATAATAGTAATAGTAGTTCTTATTTTATAAAAAGAAGCAAACCTATTATTGATAAAGGCTATACAACTCTATGCTGAAAGCTGACATTTGAGAAATAACTGCTGCAGCTTGACCACACGTATTCAATTTTATAAAGGTGTCAACAAACATATAGGCCTATCCCAGGTTTCCATTCCAATCAACAGAGCAGTGGGATTTTTAAGAAAATACTGGTGTGGGGGTTTTTTTTCTTACATTGGCAGATCATCATATTTTTTTCTTAGAACATTTTGTTTGGCATGTTTATTTAAAATAAAGACCTCAGGCAGGCAGCAAATATGTAAGGAAATGCCCATCATGAGAGTTTGTAGTTTGGCAAGGTTAATTAGACAACTGAAAGCTAGTGAAATTCTGAGAAGTTCCTGGCAGAAAGCCTATTTTTGAGATATTCCTTGGATTCATATTTAGAACAGAATGATATTAGTTTAAGGGCTGTCAGTGGAATCACACAATATGACTTCACTGTTTCAAACAGCACTCTCACACCAACTTATGCTAATATTTCATGTAATTAATCATCATTTCTGCATCAAAATGCTGAAAACAATAGAATTTGTGTATTTCAGTTTTGAAGATTCTTTGGCATAGTCAAATGCATAGAAATATTTTCAAGTTACAATTAATAAGATAACTGAAAAATTTTTTTGATGTACTGTTTAATACCAACGTGCCTCAACATTGATAATGCGTGTTGACATTGGTAGATAAAAGACACTGAAGCAGTGCTTTCTTTCTAATATGTTCACATTACAACTACACTGACATTTTTGGCCTTTGTTTTTTTCTTTCTGAATGATAGAAAAGCCAGAAGATTCTGTAGTAGTGAAATTGGTGGTGAACTTACTGCAGCTGTCCAAGATGGCAGTTAACCATACAGGAGAAAAAGCAGTTCTGGGTAAGTTCTTTACTCCCGCAGGCTAATTAGGGCTGTCATTACAAAAACCAGGCTGAAACTGTGGCTGTTCTCAGTGTTATTTCCCACTGCTGTTTTGCGTTACCCACCAGAGGTAGCCATCAGGATTGTTAAAATGGTTGATATATCTTCTATTCAGTCACTGTATTTTAAAGCTTTGACTAATAATTTAAATTGCAATCAGTTTAGACTCTGGTCTGTTCTATGTGCAGTAAAG
Source organism: Lepidothrix coronata (assembly GCF_001604755.1). Classification (NCBI taxonomy): domain Eukaryota; kingdom Metazoa; phylum Chordata; class Aves; order Passeriformes; family Pipridae; genus Lepidothrix; species Lepidothrix coronata. The sequence goes on along the minus strand of NW_016690233.1, from coordinate 129,757 downwards.
AGTCATCTGTTTCTATGGGTCACTTTATTAGGTTGAAAAATAATACAAAAAATTGAAGAGAACTTATCTGAAAATTTTGTAGGCGTGTCATAGTGGAAATTAAAATAGTTGTTCTCTATCTTAAAGCCTCTTCTGTGTTATTAAAATTATTCTCACCATTTACATTGACTGCCTGGTTAATGTTTGATCCAAAGCTAAAATCCAAGTCCCCTCTTGCCTAAGTGGAGACTACCTCCATGAAGCTGGTGATTACTGAAATTAGATGTCTAAACT